>NC_064920.1:554661387-554896387 GCF_023897955.1 Schistocerca gregaria
TAAGTATGTCGTTCAGGTTGAAGAATGCACTGGCCACTTTTCAGCAATTATTAGATGGTATTTTAAGGGGATTGAAACCAAAGATATTTATAGTTTACCTAGATGACATTATAGTATTTTCAAAGGATGTACCAGAACATGTATCATGTTTAAGAGAAGTCTTTAGAAGATTGCTGTTGGCACGGTTGACATTAAGTTTAGAAAAATGTAATTTTGCACAGACGCGTCAAATATTTAGGTCATGTAATCAGTGAACATGGTGTTCAAACAGATCCTCGGTTAACAGAAGCAGTTCAAAATTTTCCGACACCACATACAACGAAGCAATTACAATCGTATATTGGCTGATGTACATATTATCATAAATTTGTAAATTATTTTGCAAAAATAACTGAGCCGTTAACAAAGCTTTTAAAGAAAGGTGTTAAATTTCAATGGACGGAGGAATGCTAGTAAGCTTTCGATGAATTAGAAATGAGATTAGTTTCTGGTCAGGTGTTGATGTTTCCGAATTTTGAAGAAGACTTCATCCTATCATGTGACGCTTCAAATGGCGCAGTAGGATGTGTTCTGAGGCAAATGGTAAAGGCACAGGAGCATCCAGTGGCGTATGCTTCCAGACAGTTAAACAGGGCAGAGCGGATGCATTCCACAATGGAAAAGGAGATGTTGGCTGTAATATATGGAGTAACCTATTTTCGTTGTTACCTTTATGGTAGAAAGTTTAAGGTCGTGACAGACCATGAGGCGTTGAGATGATTACTGGGACTCGAGGATCCTTCTAGTTGGTTAACACTCTGGGCTCTAAAATTGAGTGAGTTTGACTTTGAAGTAATTCATAAGCCAGAGAAGAAACAAGGGAATGCAGATGTATTAAGTCGCAAGTTAGACGCATTAGAGGTAATGGGTAAGAGTGTCACGGAATGGCAAAGGGCACAATCAGAGGAAGAGGAGTATATGGGGTTTTAGAACTCAACCACATTTCATTGTGGAGGGAAATTTGTCGTGTAGAGTTACTAGGTGTGGACCACGGGTAGTGGTACCAACAAATTTGAGAGAGGAAGTCTTAAAGCAGGCCCATGATCATGTGCTTTCAGGGCATGGGGGTCATCGAGCAACGGAAAGGCAAGTACGAAACCTTTTGAAGTTATTGGGCTAGATGTCTACGGGCCATATAACAAAACACTGACAGGGAATCATTACGTTTTAACTATAATTGATCACTTTTCGTGGTTTCTAGCCATGGTCACAATACCAGACCAACAGGAAAATACGGTAGCACAAGCTTTAGTCAATAACTGGTTATTGAAGTTCGGGTGCCTTAAATCATAATTACGGATCAGGAAACAAACTTCATGTCTGAATTAATGACACAGTTGTGTTGGTTATTGAGAATTAAAAAATTATGGACCAGTCCATTTCATCCACAGGCGAATGGGAGAATCTTCCATACATGGTATCGAGTTATAACACCAAAATATATTCAGGGGTCGGAATGTCAGCATTCGAGGTGGTCTATGGAAGAAAGATGCCATCACTGTTTGACGTTCTATGTCCGAAATCGATAGCTAAAGGGGATGCAATGAGGAAATTTGCACGAACAGTACAGAAAGTCTGAAAGAGGGTTCAGAAGGCCAATATGAAAGCATTGGAAAGGCAGGAAGAACAGAATAAGCGGTTGGGACCTTTACCACAGTACAGGGTAGGTCAATGGGTACTGATCACAAATCCATATACACCTAAGGAAAAGACGAAAAAATTCTTGACGAAGTACCAGGGACCATACCAGGTCATAGAGATGACTTCGCCTGTAAATGTTGAAGTGCAACTGCCAACAAAAACCTGTTATCCACATAAGTAGAGTAAAGCCTCTTAAAGGAATAGAGGACAGATTACCTCAATTACAAGTAAGTGACCCAACTGCAGAGGCTTGGCAAAGCAAACGGAAGAAGAAAGTCATGACGGAGGAACAACAATGGATGCATTACGTTCCGTATGCATTACGGTCACAAAGACAGTAAATTATTATATATGTAATATCGTATGGCATGATTACATTTCGTGTTTTTGTATCAAGGGATAATTTGCATTTTTTGTATTTGGTGGGTCAGATAATAGTTGCATTTTTTGTTTGTTGTTTTAGTTTTGTCATTGTATGGGGGAGACTATTTTCAGAGAGTTCGATAGGAGTGGAGTGCACTATCAGGAATTTTTGAAGATGTCGCACGATGCTGTAGTGGGAAGGGGTTCTGGACATATTGCAAATACAGAATCTGACGCATTTAAACTCCACATTAACTCCAGAGTTTTTGGAAACATTGCATTCCTTTATTCGTGCACAGGAAGGATCTATCACAGTTAATAAAGTATTGGAACACGTTCAAACGCTACAACAGTATCGCACCGACAGAATAATGACAGCGAGCATTTCAGCCACAGGGTGTGCCGTTTTTCTATTTTATTGAGCTTTGCGGAAGGTGTGGAAACGTGAACCAGTAGAGGAGATGCCAACACATCAGTTGCCTACGGCATGGGTAACCAGTGTAAAAAGTGTATAGGGGTAGGATTAATGTTTTTACGTTCTCATTGGTTTTAGTATGTAGCATATAAAAGTTTTTTGAACACGGTAAGTTTATGCAGTCACAAGCCATGCCTGTTACATTTCAATTAGAGACGAATCTTACTGAAGGGAGGGAGGTTTGCTGTGCTAGTATTAGCCTTAGTCATAAGAAAGGGGAATTTTGTTAGAATTCAGCAAAGGCACGGTTGGGCAATGAAGTCTGGGGCCACTGGCAGTGTGTGGTAATAATCAGCAGCCAGTAGGCCAGGCAGAGTAAACATGGAGCGGAGCTGCAGCGGCGTATTGCACTTACAATTTGTTTGGTGTGAAGCAACAGCGAGGCAGGGAACTGCAGGGTTGCTTGAAGTTATTGCGATGTATGAGGCGGAGCACTAGGCCAGAGCCAGGAGGGTGATGTGTAAGTGGCTGACATATGGGAATTTACCCCTGCCATAGTTTCTGTCTCTCTGACACTACGTCAGAAGTGAGGGGAAAAGAAGTATAAATAGTCAGGCACTTTTAGCTAGAGACGAGTGAATGCCAGGTCAGTAGAGAGTCGGGATGGACCTGTGCTAGTCTATGCTTATAGGGGACAGTCTGGCAGCAATGTTGTAAATATTCTGTGTAACCTGTACTTTATTTCTACTGGGGTCTGGGCGAGGCGTATGCTGCAGGAGGCGCTGCAGCGCTGAAACAGTGTCAAGGACGGCGGTGGGTGTTGCCATCCAGCAAACACCATTAGCAGCAAGTTGTGGCACCGCATCCAGGAGGGTGCAGGTTCAAGTCCGGTCCTGTCCTGGGAGCAATGGCGGCTGAGGGCCACGGGTGACCAGTACAACCACTTTTGTCCCATGGTCAGAGAGAGCAGGCCAACGGGGCAGAAGGTGGCGGGGACCAGGGACTATAACAGTCTCCGGAATTGTGGGCAACTACACGGCGCAAGACGTGACGCATCGGCGAGCGGCGACCGGGAGAGCGCTGCCGACTCCCAGCTAAGCGGCCTTGATGATGGAGCAGCGGCATACCAGGAATTGCTGAGCCGGCTGGACTTGTGGGACAAAGCTGCGGGCAGCACGCTGATACTATGCTGCAGCCATTATTTTGTGGTACTGTAAATTGTGTGAATAAAGGAATACTTCCAAACACGGCTGTATCATTCTGCATTACCCCTTGGCGCTAATGAACTTGCTCGCCCTCCTGCTGAAATACGGAGCGGTGGGTCCTGGCTTCAGCTCGGCCGTCTGGAGTCCTGGGTTCCACCATCAACACCCCGCAACAGATCAACTTAAATATTTCTTCTGTTACCCATGGTTTCTTCGTAGTTACCTCCTTTGTAGCTATGTTTTCCTTTCCAATGCCTGTGATGGCCCATTTTATAGATGTCTATTTCTCTTCAATTGTACAGCATACTGAGTTATTCCTTACTGCCGTATCTATAGCCTTACAGAACTTCAACCATATCTTTTCATTCCTTAGTACTTCAATATCCCACTTTTTTCTGACTAATGTCTTAACTTCAGCCTGCTCTTTATTACTACTATATTGTGATCTGAGTCTATATCTGCTCCTGGGTACATCTTACAATTCAGTATCTGATTTTGGAATTTCTGTCTGACCACAATGTAATTTAACTGAAATCCTCCCATATCATCCGGTCTTTTCCATGTATACCTTCTCCTCTTGTGATTCTTGAACAGAGTTCTTCTACTCCTTTCCCTACAACTGCAATCCAGTCTCCCATAACAATTAGATTTTCATATCCCTTTACATACTGTGTTACCCTTTCAATATCCTCATACACTTTTTCTATCTCTTCATCTTCAGCTTGTGATGTTGGCATGTAAACCTGAACTACTGTTGCCGGTGTTTGTTGTTGATTCTGATAAGAACAATCCTGTCACTGAACTGTTCACAATAACACACTCTCTGCCCTAACTTCCTATTCATAACGAATACTACTCCCTTTATATCATTTTCTGCTGCTGTTGATATTACCCTATACTCATCTGACCAGAAATCATTGTCTCTTTCCACTTCACTTCACTGACCCCTACTATATCAAGACTGAGCCTTAGCTTTTCCCTTTTCAGATTTTCTAGTTTCCCTACCATGTTCAAGCTTCTGATATTCCATGCCCCAAGTCGTAGAATGTTATCCTTTCATTAATTATTCCATCTTTTTCTCATGGTAACTGCCCCTTTGGCAGTCCCCTCCCGGAGATCTGAATGGGAGACTATTCCGGTATCTTTTGCCAATTGAGAGATCATCATGACACCTCTTCAATTACAGGCCACATGTCCTGTGGATACATGTTACATGCCTTTAATGCAGTGGTTTCAATTGCCTTCTGCATCCTAATGCCGTTGATCACTGCTGATTCTTCCGCCTTTAGGGGCAGTTTCCCACCCCTCGGACAAGAGAGTGCCCTGAAACTCTGTCCGCTCCTCCACCCTCTTTGACACGGCCGTTCGCAGAATGAGGGTGACTTCTTATGCTGGAAGTCTTTGGCCACCAATGCTGATTATTAATCAAAATTTAAGCAGCAGCGGGATTCAAACCCGGGACCGAAAATGTTTTGATTATGAATCAAAGATGCTACCCCCAGACAATGGGTGCTGTTGTCAGCTGTAATGGATATAATTTTACTGACTAACTGCAAGAGTATTAAATGAGTATAAAGCATGATAAAATTTAATGTTATGCAGCTAATTATGTGGAAGTTACAAATTATGTTATATTAATGAAACTTTATGTGATTAGAATTACTTTAACTCTCAACTAGAACTTACTTTCGTCACCTAGTTTATGAACTTTCTTCATCAGAACAGTTTCCCACAAATCAACTATCTCACGACTGTTTCTTTCATTCTCCTCCCTCCACTTCCGAAACAAGTCACGAACCTCTGAAACATAACACAAATAAAGGTAAACAAAAGCAATTGCTTTTTTAAAATTTGTAAACAAACTAGGCACCAGAAAAACTCATTACAACAAGGTAAATAGTGTGCACAAAATCACAAAACAAGCAAATAATGTATTGGAATGAAAAATGCAGAGTGTGGCTGGAACCACTTCCCTACAAGTTCCTCCACTTTCACTCACAGCAGAACTAACTATCTTTCAGCATTCTTTATGATCCTAAGAGGTTAGTCTAATGGCCAAGGGCTCAGACTTAAAAGTGAAAGGGCTACATTGCAAGCTTATCCATATGTTCCCAATGTGTTCCATGCCATGGGATTGGGTATTATAATAAATAAAATCTCTTGGAAGCATTTGCTTGGGTGATTTTTGTTTTTTAATGTGCTCTGGTTCATGCCCAAGGATATTAAATGTAGTCTGACAAGGGTGAGAAAACTGTTTCTGGATGAGAGACTTTTTAACATCAAATACAGAGTTAAGTGGTAGGAAGTCTTTCCTGAAGATATCTGTCTTGAGTGTAGCCTTGTTTGGAAGGGAAAAACAGACGATAAACATTTCAGGGACAACTGGGCTAGAAGCTTTTTCAATGTGGTGCTGAAGAAGAATGCTGAAGACTGGATAGGCAGATCATGTAACCAACGAGGAGGTACTAAATAGAACTGGGGAGTAAAGAAATCTGTGGCATAACTTGATTAAAAGAAGTGATCGGTTGATAAGACACACTCTGAGACATCAAAGGATCACTGATTTAGTACTGGGGAGAAGTGGGGAGGGGGTTAAATTGTACAGGCTTTCACAGGACGAACTAGTGTGGAGGGCTGTATCAAACCAGTGAGACCACAACCGCAACATAGACAGACAGCGCATGCAAATTTATGTGATACCTTGGCACAATTTTTTGCAGAGCATCAGAAGTGATCTCTTCACAACAACGAAAAAAGCTAAATGTAACATTCATGCATTCTTGGCAGTCACCTTTATTTTATTGTGGTCTAACCATTCCATGTTCACCCACAAAGTGCCTGGATCAAACTAAATGATACATTGCATGAAAACACCAGCTGTAACAAACAGAAATTTTCACTATCTGTACCGTGACACAGCATAGGGCAATACCACATACATAGAACTTACCGGTTGGCATTTAGTGCTCAGTACACCAAGATGGTACATTCCTTTCAACATTCTGAGTTGTAAAGAAATGAGCAAATTGTCAATGTGTGATCTATTGTGCAGTTTCTGCCATGATGATCTCAGTAAGTAAGTTGTTTGTGGGTCATCTGTTACTCTCTGCCATACGGACAATGTATCAATTGAGAACAGAGGGCCATGAAAGGTAGCAGGTCATGTGTACAACTGTCCCTTGTAAATACCACTGAGTCAGACATTTTCTGCAAACTAGAATAATTTTATCACACACCTAACTGACTAATCCAGAATGACTGCCGCATGCTATGATGCTCTTCATGCTGCCAGCTGGCAATAGGTCCTGTCCCATTGGCAGATCTCTATTAGGGAAAAAGTAAAGATTGTTGTCATGGGTATCTGAACCCTAATTTTAACACATGTAAAATGCAAAATAGTACTGCATGAATCCTGCTGGAGCAAATACAGAGAAAATATGAAGAACTGTACCTAAGTAGTGCAACTAAGAGCAATAAACATACTACTGGTCACATTTTTGGTAAGGATTTTTGTGACCTATAAAATCATTTTCCCCTCCATTTCTTGACTAAATTCTGTGTCGTATACACTCAGTACATCCTTTCAAAATATGTGCTGAGTCATGAAGTCACACAGGAGAAAAGTGTACCATGTGTACTCCAAGCAATACATTATCTAATATTTACATATTCAGACCTCCACATTTGTCTTAAGATTGTCAAAGGAAGCAGGATGGCCCACTCTTATACAAATTTACACACGACTTGGTATATCTTTCCTCGAATCCACCTGAATTAGATATTTATATAATTTAGGAGTAAAAGAAGCCCATCCACCAAATAGAAGAAGTTTGATGCATCAAAAGGCACACCCAAAAGAGAAAGAAAACTTCCTAGCTTCCAGAATCATTCATATTTCACATTACAAGAGAAGTACACATATGAAATACACATGCATACACGTCTGTGCATCTACGTAGTCCCGGCCGGACGCAAAATGTCATGATTGCAGTTTGTCTGGCGGATGGGGTGGAAGTTTGTGTCGGAGGGAGGGAGAGAGGGAGGGAGAGAGGGAGGGATGAAGAGGTGTTGAGATGGGTAGCTAGAGGCTTGGAGGGAAACATCAGTTTCCTGGCTAGGGATGTGGGAGGGAGGTGTGGCCAGTGTACAAGCTAGGCATGTGATGCACAGCTGCTGGAGGTGGTGGGGAATGGCAGACAATGTAGGTGACATGGAGACATTAAGTGGGAGGTAGTGAGAGAACACAGAAAAGGGAAACTGTTGGGAGGATAGTGTGGGGATAGTTGGTTAAAGGAGACTGAGGCCAGGAAGGTTATGAAAACATTGGAAGGATAACTCCCTTCTGTGTAGTTCACATAGATAATTCCCCAGGTTGGGACGTGGCCATTGAAATCAAGGCTGTTGCATTCAACTGCATGAGGAGCTACTGGGTGGTCAACTCTTGATTTTGGCTACAGTCTGGTGGTGATCACTCATTCCAGTGGACACCTGTTTGGTTGTCATGCTGACATAAAACACTGCACAGTGATTGCAGTAGATTTGCCATATGACACGTCCACAATGACATGGCTACATTTACAGGTGGCTTTGCCTCTGACTAACCACTGTATTTCATCTCCAAATCAACCCACCTCTCCACACAGATTCTCCTGGCAGAATTTTAGACATTTCCTTTTTCTCATGTCCTCAACAAAATTTCTTGCACCCCTTTTATTCCTTAAAATCACACTCTGTTATCAAGTTCCTTTAAGACCATCTAATGTTTTCATTCATCCAAGTCCTGCATCACTTCCTGTTTTCCTAGCAACATCCTAGTCCAAATGGACCACTGCTCCATCTTCCTGCGTCAGTTCAGAAAAGTATCCCTTTTCTCATCAAAACCCAGTCCCTCATTCTGTTCCATAAATGCTGCCTAAGCCATGGAGCCCTCAACTTGCCTCTCCCAAAAATGCTAACCATAAGAAATCCATTTCCTGGATCCCATCCCTCCTTCTTAATAACTTCACCTTTCCATATTCCCCAAGTCCTTATTCACAACAAATATGATACTGCAGAAGCATACCACCGTGGCACAGATATCTCAGTACCACCACTGCTCCCTCTGCAATATACTTTATTAAACAATCCTAACTACCTACACCACAGCTTCAAAATTGAAACCATTATCCTCCAAGAGTATTTCAGACAACACCTTCATAAACTGTCCAATCTGTTGACATTCCCACCTTGAAGCACTGCTATCCATCAACACTACTTCTACCCACAGTGAACCCCTTGTTAAACCCTCACAGCATCCATAATCTGCTTAGCTGACCTTTTCAATTTGTCTCATCCTCCGAAACTCCCAACACTCCACAAAATCCACAACCCAAAAAATCCAAAACACAACAGTTTTAATCTACCAGGAAGTTTCATACCAGTACACACTCCACTGCAGAGTGAAAATCTCATTCTGAACCCAAAACACTGTTGATAATCTTGCCTCTCCCAATTCAACCATCCAACTACGACCTTCCCTCCCACCTAACGAATCCCTTGACACTTTCCAGGAATTTCTTACCTCCAACTCAGCCTCAACATCCTCCCCCAGGCCCATTCCTAAGAACACTAACCTTTTTGTAGAAGAGAGGACAGCTGTACACAACCCAAAAACATACCCTTACCCCACAATCATCCTCCCTGCAGACAAAGGCTCCACCACTGTTACCATGAATCACAGTGACTACCCAACAGAAGGCTTCCACCAACTGCTGCCTGCCTCTTCACATAAGAGCTCTGCCATAGCGATCCCATCACAGAAGTCCAACATAGCCTTTCATCCATTCCAAAATCCTTACGCCCATCCCAGAACCTCTCTGTCAAGTCCATGTCCCTCCTCAACCCAATGACACACTGCACAACCACCTACGTATTCCTCACAATATGTAAAGCCAACAATCCTGGATGCCCCACTGTAGCTGGCTATTGTGCTACCACTGAGAGAAATTCCACTTTTGTAGACCAACAGCTTCAACCAACTGCCATAAACCTAGCCTCGCACATCAAGATACTAACTACTTCCTTTACCAATGCTCCACCATCCCCACCCCTTTACCTCCTGAATCCCTACTTGTTACTACTGCCCTTGCCACCATCAAATACTACATCTCCTAACGACCTTCAGGGTCTAAAGCCAATACCTCATTTCTCATACTCATTATCAACCACATCCTAAACACAACTGCTTCTCCTATTGGGGGGCAGGGGAGATAGATAAAGGAAATCCATGGGACGGCCATGTGTACCCACAGGCCACCCCCCTATACCAACCTGTATGGATAGCAGTAGACCGTAATCTGTTCACGCCTGACAGCTAGTGATCAGCTGACTGCAAAACATCAGCTGAATTCATCCGAGAGCCACAAGAAATACTGCAACTGACTGATCTTTGCTAAGGTGCAGATGTTCCATGCAGTGAATTTTAATTTTCTTATTTCTTTTTTACTTTTGCTTGATTGCTGATGTGCTGGTGGAGACTGCATGGTTAATATTGATTACATGTAATTAATTTATTTTTCTTTTAATGTGTTGGATGTACACCACACTACCTGTCATTAGAAATAAAGTATTGAGTTTAATTTGCATACAGCTGTCCTCTGTACATGGACACCATATTGATTGCTGGTCTCACACTTCAAACTGATGCCAGTGACAAACCTTTCTATGGGTCATATACAAAAAGCCTTCTTAGCCTCCCAAAACCCCAACCCTTGTCTGTTTCAGGTTCATTAATGATGTTGTCATGATCTGGACTCAGGGCCAAGACACCCCTATCCTGATTCCTCCTCAACCTCAACTCCTCCTCCCCCGCCCACTTCACCTGGTCATCCTCAACTCATTGCACCACCTTGTTGGATATTGATGTCCACATCTATAATGGCTCCATTCACCTCCATTCATATTAAACCTACTAACCATCAACAGTGCAGAATTTTCAATCTGGCGTCCCTTCCACACCAAAATTCCCTTCCCCATATAACATTGGCACCTGTGGCTCGCGTATGTAGTGATGGAAACACCCTTGCCTAGCATGCTGAACTTCAAGAGGGAGCCTTCACAGACAGGTATTAACCCCCAAACCTAGTCCACAAACAGATTTCCTGTGCCATATGCTAACACAGCTGCAATGCTCTCAATCAGGCCCAAGAATCAGCTACGAAGGAGCACGCCCTCTCATCACCCAGTACTACCCTGGACTGGAACAACTCAACCATAACCTTAGTCAGGGTTGTGATTCTCTATAATTGTACTCTGAAATGAGGGACATTCTACCTAAGATCCCATTTGTCCCTCCGAAAGTGGTATTCTGTCATGCACCCAACCTACAGAACACCCTAGTTCATCCCTATGCCACTCCCACTCTCAACCCCCTTCCCACAGGGATCATATCCCAGTGGAAGACCCAGGTGCAAATCCAGCCCAATCCACCCAACCAGCACTTCCTATTCCAATCCTGTCACAGGCTCCTCCCACCCCTTAACAGGCCAGGCCACCTGTGAAAGCAGCCGTTTCATTTACCAACTCTGCAGCAAGCACTCCACAGCTTATGTCATTATGACAACCAAACAGCCACCCAGCAAAACAAATGATCATTGCCAAACTGCAGCAAAAAATGAAGTTGACCATCCAGTGGCACAAAATGCTTAATTCCAATCACTGCTTCACAACCTGGGCCACACGGGTTCTTCTTTCAATCACCAGCTTTTCTGAATTACACTGATAGTAATTATCTTTGCAACATATCCTTTGCTCCCATAACCTTCCTCTCTGTCAATCCACTGTCCTCAAACATTCCACCCAATAGTTCCCTATTCATCTGTCCTATCATCCATCCTAATTCACATCACCTTCATCTTGTGCCTTTCACCACCAGCTCTGGCACACATGCATTAAATGCCTATGCCATAAACATGCCACCACTCCCTGCCACATTTCTCACCAGCAAATCAGCTGTTTCTCTCTGAGCCACTAGCTATCCACCCCCAACCCTTCTTCCTGCCTTTCTCGCCCTCTGCCCACCCACCTGACAAAATCCCCAGGACACCCTTCCACTTGATGAACTACAACAACGGCACTGTGAGTCCAGCTGGGACTATGTAGGGGCACAGACAAGTGTTTTCTGTATGCCATATGTATTTGTGCTGTAGTTCAAGGTAGGACTTATCCTGAAATCTGGCAATGTTTATTTCTTTTTCTGCATGCCTGTTGAAGACACAATCTTTCTACTATTCAGTGAGTAGTCTCCTTCACTCCTTAATTACATGGTCCGCTCACATTAATGTGAACACTGGCTACGTTCAATGTCAACATGTAATAACCACTCACAGATGGCAAGTGGCAGCACTAGCAGTGGCGAGTACACAAAGCGTGTTAGGGTGACCTGAAAACAGTGGAGTTGCCGTAATGCAGAAATGGAGTGATTTATTTGGCATCTGAAAGGGCATGAACACTGGCTTTCAGACCAAGAGTGGAAGCATTTCCGAAATGGCTATTTGCAAATTGTTCACCTGGTGCTGTGGTTAAAGTATATCATGCAAGGAAAAATGACACTATCCAAAGTAGCTGTCAAGGTGACTGTGGTGCATCATAGACCACAGAAAACAGGGGTGAATGTCAGTTGCAGAAATGTGTATGAGCAGACAGATGTGCAACTGTTGAGCAACTCACCGCCCAAATGAACCAAGTGGCTCCCAAAACAGTGTCTCCTCAACAACCGTTCAGTGAATGTTGCTGCATATGAGCCTCTGCAGCAAGTGCCTGGTTCTTGCAGCCATGCCAACTGCTGGTCATCAGTGACAAAGACTGGAATTTGTGTGCCAGTAACGCAACTGGACACCCATTGTGTGGCAATAGGCAACCTCTTCAGATGAATCACATTTTATGCTCCATCGGAAAGATAGCCAGTCGGCTCTAGGGCATGAAATGTCTTGAAGCACACACACTGTAACAACTGCCGGAAAGGTCCAAGCTACAGGAGGGGTGTTATGGTCTGGGGAATGTTTTCGTAGCATCCCCTGGGTGATCTTGTCATTCTGGAAGGTATAGTGGATCAACTCCTGTGCATCTACCCTTCAGGGCCATGTCCAACCCTACATGCAGTATCTTTCCCCGGCACAATGCCATCTACCATCAGAACATGTTATGCAGCACACAGTGTGTGCGCACGTTTTGAAAAACACCAGCAGAATTTACTGTACTCCCCTAGCCACCAAACTCCCCAGATTTAAACCCAATCAAGAATATGCAGAATCGTCTCAATCAGGCTGTTAGTGCCATGGATCAACTGGCTATGGCACAATGCCATCTACCATCAGAACATGTTATGCAGCACACAGTGTGTGCGCACGTTTTGGAAAACACCAGCAGAATTTACTGTACTCCCCTAGCCACCAAACTCCCCAGATTTAAACCCAATCAAGAATATGCAGAATCATCTCAATCAGGCTGTTAGTGCCATGGATCAACTGGCTATGGCAGTGGAGACAGCATGCCTCCCCATCCCTGTTCGTATCTTCCAGAACCTCACTGTCACACTTAGTGCCCATTAGTGCTGCCCAAGGTAGTATTTCAGGCTTCTGACGGGTGGTCACATTAATGAGACTGGACAGTGTACACTATGTGATCAAAAGTATCCAGACACCCCCAAAAACATACATTTTTCACATTAAGTATGGAGTACCTGGCAGCTACAGCCAAGTACTCCATATCAGTGACCTCAGTAATCACTAGACATCGTGAGAGAGCAGAATGGGGTGCTCTGCAGAACTCTCGTACTTCAAACGTGGTCAGGTGATTGGGTGTCACTTGCGTCATATGCCTGTACACGAGATTTCCACACTCCTAAACATCCCTAGGTCCACTGCTTCCGATGTGATAGCGAAGTGGAAACGTGAAGGGACACGTACAGCACAAAAGCGTACAGGTCAATCTACTGTGTTGACTGACAGAGACTGACAACAGTTGAAGAGGGTCGTAATGTGTAATAGGCAGTTGTCTATCCAGAAGATCACACAGAAATTCCAAACTGCGCCAGGATCCACTGCAAGTACTATGACAGTTAGGCGGAAGGTGAGAAAACTTGGATTTCATGGTCGAGCAGCTGCTCATAAGCCACAAATCACGCCGGTAAATGCCAAACGCCACCTCACCTGGTGTAAGGAGCGTAAACATTGGACCATGAACAGTGGGAAAACCTTGTGTGGAGTGATGAATCACAGTGCACAATGTGGCAATCGGGTGGCAGGGTATGGGTATGGCGAACGCCATCTGCCAGCATGTGTAGCGCCAACAACAAAATTCGCAACAATGATGTTATGGTGTGGTCGTGTTTTTCACGGAGGGGGCTTGTACCCCTTGTTATTTTGCATAACACTATCACAGCACAGGCCTACATTGATGTTTTAATCACCTTCCTGCTTCCCACTGTTGAAGAGCAATGCGAGGATGACGACTGCATCTTTCAACATGATTAAGCACCTGTTGATAATGCACGGCCTGTGGCAGAGTGGTTACACAACAATAACATCCCTGTAATGGACTGGCCTGGACAGAGTCCTGACCTGAATCCTATAGAACACCTTTGAGATGTTTTGCAAAGTCGACTCCGTGCCAAGCCTCACCAACCAACATCAATACCTCTCCTCAGTGCAGCACTCCGTGATGAATTGGCTGCCATTCCCTAAGAAACCTGCATCTGATTGAACGTATGCCTACAAGAATGGAAGCCGTCATCAAGTCTAAGGGTGGGCTAACACCATATTGAATTCCAGCATTACCTTTGGAGGACACTATGAACTTTTATGTCATTTTCTGCCAAGTTTCTGGATTCTTTTGATCACACAGTGTACTTACATTCTGCCACAACTTTCCTACTACATTTAAATTAAATACTTCCACTATCTACCTTCTTGCACAAGTACACGAATATAACTATACCATCTGTGCTCTGCTTAGTGACCTCAAAGGCCCAAATGAACATGTATATATACTGCCTGTCCTCTGTTTACTGACCTCAAAGGCCCCAATGAAAATGTCAGTGTGTTGGCGTAGAACCTCAATTGACTTTAATTGCCAATACTACGAATTTCTGCTGTCTAGGAACAAAACAATGCCATTACCTTAACAAGTTGCACTCTAGATTCTGGGACTGATTATTCCAGTTAGATATTCTACAAGTAGCAATGAGTAGCCTACTGTAAACAAAACTATAACCTTATGATTGAGCGAAGTTGCACAGTAATTGACGCAATGGACTAGCTAGCATCCAGGAGGAATGGGGTTCAAATCACCATCTGGTCATCTACATTTATGTATTCCGTAGTTTAGTCGTATTCTGTAGTTTAGTCATATGGATATTAGGTCAGCACTGGAATAAATGACAGTTATTCACAATAACAGAAGCGACTCCCCTGTTAATTTTAGCTCTATGTCATAAGCATAAATAGTTAATTATTGACGCAGTCTCTAACAACTCATTTCTTTATTAATGTATATCTTAACTTATTCTATATTCCATGCATTCTACTCGTTGGGATTTTTGGACCATAGTGATTTCTTAAGTCTTACTCAGTCTAGAGGTGACTGGCGATAATACAATCAGACTAACTCCATGTAATATGTTCACTGGGCAAGAGCTTTTTCACCTTGACTCATCTTAGCAATTTACAACCATTGCAAAGGCCTGAACTTTAAATTAAATCTAGTAAAAGTAGTTTTCATAGTTTGTATTAAAATCCCTAAATAGCACAGAAAGCGATACTCACACCTTTAGCATATGTGCATAACAAACTTAATAACACTTTTTGGTAACACAAACAAGCTTGCTGAAGAAGTACTGAAGATTTAACAGTTCCAACGTTAATATTAATATTCCACAATACATTACTATAATCGCTATGGAAGTAAATGCTAAGATGTACAGCTTGTGCAGTAATGAAGCACAAGGCAAAGTCCTATCAACTTGAGACTAAATCAAACTGTCATAAATGTTTGTGGTGGAGGTGTACTCAAATGACTTTACTGAAGGCGCATTTTGCTAATTCATCATTGGCGATATGTCGTTTATTACTGTGTATACGTGTAACTATCACACCTGCATGTAATTAAGATATACACACAGTAATAGGGCGAATATCATACTGTTTACTGGTGACAAGGGAAATTAATTCTTAATGAAGACGGGACTACTACACTGACTTCACAAAAATGCATTACAAAAACAAATAAACACGATGTTAAATAAGCCTAACGAGGTCTGACACACTACTACATGACCTAGTGCCTGGCCAACTGAACACAATACCGACTAATACAATGGCAAGTAAAATTAATTCTTAATGATAACGGATTCCTCCGCTCTCTTGTACAACTTATGCCTAATGCTTGTGAAACGCGTCAATAAACCTAACACCCACGCATCTGTAATTTGCCATTTCTTACCAGACCAACTAAGTTTTCCGGAATTCCAAGACATGTTTATTAATTTGTTCCTGTCTGCTTATTTCAAAACAACCCACATCATAGATGGACAAAGAATTCAACACTAAAGATGTACCACTTTTAGTATTTGTATATACTGTATTTTTAAGCAAAGTCCTTCCAAAGTGTAGAGTAGAAACAATATATAAATTGTAAAAACACAAACTTCAAACGAAATTTACAAAAATAGAAATACCCCCGGAGGAACACCACAACAAAGCCAAATTGAAAGAAGTGCAAGGCTCAATCATAGAGCACAAATATCTAAATTAAACCTCTATGGGTTCATCTCGGGGAAACTGGGAACGGCAGCAGTGCTCGTAGTGGCCTGTCAGTGAACTTCGAAAACACGGAACTGCAGCGGGAAAAGCCCTATTCTTACTTTGCGAAATGTAACTATTCGATGAAAATATTTCTCAAAGGTGGGCCTGATAATCTGGTAGTAAATTGTGTACGTAGAAACGTTTTTGTGATCTTGCGATGCAATACATTCGAGAAATCTCAATCAAAAACTATGTTTGGCCTCTCATAGCTGGGGTTCACAGCCATCTAAAATTTTGTAAATGTCGTCGTTTTTTGACTGTAAAATAATTTATTTGTGAAACTCAATGCTGAAGTTTTGACAATGTGGCGATTATCACGTGGCAGAATCTGGCTTGGTATAACATACAAGCTGGTTACATTGCAATCTGATCCTTGTTGTATTACACTCTTTCACTTGCATTGTAAATATGTTGCTCGTATATTGGTAAATTTTTGCTCGCATCCGTAATATTTGGTGGGGAAAATGATTTCCTATTTGTTTTTGTTTCCTATGAAACAGAAGCCGGATTTGTAGCATGGTATTCTGTGGAGTCGTGTCTATTTGTTAATGATTACGAAACCGTATATGAAATCTCGTTTTAATTGCATTGTAAGTATATTGGTCTTATTCTAAACAATTTTTGTTTGCATCCGTTACCGTACTTTCTCGCATTTACCTCTGAAATTTTCATTGTATTGGATGATTCTAATCGGTTTCTGTTAAAATATGTCGCTTGGAATACCTGTTAATAATGTATTTGCGTTACTACTGTTGCGTTTGTAACTTTTCCAAACAAGAATTCAAACCATTGTGAAATGCATGGCACTCAGTGACATCAGCAATACTAGTAAAAACAGAACTACATACTCACTGCGTTTACACGCGACGTATCTTCCGAAAGAGGAATTGAGGAAACCTTTCTCGCTGTTGTGTTTACATATTAGACTGCGGTCATAGTGGCACCGACATCGATGAATTTCACCGACGTCCAGGTTCGGCGGAAGACAGCCGATGTTTCGGTGTGAATTATAAACTCAAAAAATAATTTGTTGGAATGAGAAGGGCGGCGTATCTTCTGCTTAAAGTTATTGTAACGGATCTTTTTTGTGTTGTGGTAAGTGGCCATTAGTTGTATAGAAATTATTATTACTACTTACTGACGTTTTTATTTCAGTAAGGAGGGTGATTCTGTTACGTGAAGTGGTTTGCAAATGTGGCGTTATGTGCCTACACATTTCAGTGCTTTACATTCGGAGTATCTTATTTTAAGCTTTGTTTATCTTTCACATGTATCCTTAATGAGTCATTGAAAGTTAATTACTGTATGCCTACACACTTGCAAGTAAATTAAACAATACATAGGATTTAATACCTTGCTTTTCAAGGTCATCACTAATCATCTTGAGTATGTAAAGCTGAAGACTCATATGTGAAACACCTTCAGATAATAGAAGCTAATTTCGAATGTTTGTGGAGGTGTGATAAGAGCTAGAAAATCCGATATTCACATTAAAGATACAGTTCTGTCTCAAGTAATGACGTGACACTTCACTATTTGACATTTCAAAGTATCTGTTTGAAACGTTTGATATGTTCGATGCTGTTTATGGTGTCCTAAATACTAACTTAAAAGCTAATATCTTCACTCTTGCACCCCAAATACTACGAAACGTTACATTTATTCTGTGCCGAATTTTGAAACCATGCCTTGTGTAAATGCACTAAAAAGACACTGTGATGTTATGATGTCCTTTATGAAAAGCTACATTCAACTTGAAATAATACTGCCACCAGAAATCTTGTTACTTCCTTCCTCAAATACACTGAACAAGTGTTTAAAGAGCACTGAAATTTCTCATTCTGGGATCTGATTATCTGAATATCCAGCCACTATTGTATCAATTTCCACCATTTTTAGATTAAGATGACCTACTGTGAAAGCAGAAATCTATCTTCATTAATTAAATAATTCTTCCTTACTCTCACCTTTTATCCTTGTATCATATAATGGAAACGGCATCAACTTGCACCATATAACTTAAGTAACCTATATGTGCTCATAACCTCAGTGGTAAAATATTTATACACAGAAGTCACACATCCTACGACAGTTGCAAAATAAACCATACTCGGATAACATGTCTGGGAGAGAGCCTTAATGTGGTCTATCATTGAAACTACATATTTTCGTAATATACAGGTATAAATATGAAATATTTCAAGAATGGCATTTTAGATTCAAAGGTAGCGGCTCCTTCTCAAGCTAATCAGTGGCAGGAGAAGGAAAATGTCACAAAGTTTAAGCATTTTTAACATTTGTAGCATGGCGTTTTCCTCTTCATCTCCTGTTCATAAAACTTGTTGCGTATTTCCAATCACTGATGACAGAGTGTACTGGGCTCGCCACTTTCTTTTCGAGGCAGGTATAGTTTGTTTATATGCATTCGGTATCTTTTTTAATAGCAAACACTGCATTACAGCAGTCATCTCCAAGCACAGAAGCATCATGATAACTGTACCGTCCATGAAGGTTAAAATCTAATCTTCTTCATACATAGAATAGATTCTAACCTAATTTAACCTCCTCAATCCCGTCAACAACCGACGAATGAGATTGGACGCATAGTGACCAAGCTATTGGGAAACCTTTGGCGACCACTATCAGTGCCACCACAGTCTAACAGAAAGTAATCAGAAACTGCCAGTTCATCTTCGCTAAAGCAGTTATAATCCCATTAGTATGCAGTATCAGTTTCTTTATTACACCAGAACATTCCGGGACTCAGAAATAAAGTTGATGAACTACTCATTTGTATTGATGAAGTAAATTCATCTAACCAAATTGACACTCTGCCTTCTGAACATCAAGTGACCACTGGTATAGATTTGTTAGACATTTCAGGATTTAAGCTAGCATCGTACTTCTGCAGAGTAGATATGTATGGAGGAGGAGTTGCCACATTTATTAAAAACTTCCATAAATTTAAGAACATTGATATTAATAAATTCTGTTTAGAGCAGCATCTAGAAGCATGTGCAACAGAAGTAGAGTTCCATAACAGATCCTATATAATAGTAACTATTTCACGAGCACCAGCAGGAAATTATAATCTGTTCATAAATCATCTAGAAGCTCTTTTGGGTTATTTAACAGGAAGAAACAAAGAAATTTTTATTGCTGGTGACTTTAATACAGATTTTCTAATGCAATCTTCCAGTAAACATTCGCTGCAGTTAGTAATGTAGTCTTTCAATCTAACTCACACTGTAAACTTTACAACTAGGATCACTAAATCCTCAAGGATAGCCATTTATAATATTTTTATAGACAAATCAAAGGAACAAAATAATATCATAAAACCTGTAACAAATCGATTATCAGATCGTAGCAGGCAGCTCCTTGTTTTAGATGTAAATTCTAAACAGATTATCAAGACTGCTAAATCTGAGTACAGGAGAGGAGTCAATCAACCAAAAATTGCGTGTTTTAGAAAACTGCTCAAAGATATGAACTGGAAAGATGTTTATAGTGCTTATGACATGAATGAAAAATATAAAACAATCATGAACAATGTCAGTACCATGTTTGAAAACTGTTTTCCTCTAAAAGTTACTCGAATTAAACAGAAGTCTAAATAAAACCATGGATTACACAAGGAATAAAGATTTCCCATAAGACAAAAAGGAAAATGTGTCTATCGGCCAAAAATAGCTCCAATGCTGATGATTTAGCTAAATGCAAGGAATACTGTAAAATATTAAAGAAAGTAATTCAGACATCTAAACAAATGCACTACAAGAAAAAGATACCAATGTCAGGGAACAAAATAAAAATAATATGGGATATAGTGAAAGTGGAGACTGGTAGAACCAGAAAGGAACAGGAGCAAATAGCATTAAGGGTAGATGACACATTAGAAACCGATGGGCATAGTGTGGCGAATCTATTTAACAAGTACTTTATATCCGTTACTGATAGAATGGGATTGTCAGGATCAGTAAATAATGGCCTTGAATAACTGAAACTAGCTTTTACAATTAGCTTCAGGTAAATGAATGTCACTCACTTCACCATAAGAAATAACTTACATAATAAAATCTTTAAAAAGAAAGCATTCTAGTGGTTACAATGTAATATCAACAAAGTTAATTAAGGCATGTTCTTGTGAGTTTAGTACAGTTGTAAGTTACTTGTGTAACCAGTCAATTATAACTGGGACATTTCCTGACTGGCTAAAACATGCAGATGTTAAGCCTCTATTCAAGAAAGTGGATAAAGAGATACCATCAAACTACAGACCGATTTCACTTTTGCCAGCATTCTCAAAAATTTTAGAAAAAGTAATGTACAGGCAGCTTCTCAACTATCTGACCACAAATAACATATTGTCAATAACACAGTTTGGATTTTTGAGGGGTTCTGATATCGAGAAGACTGTTTACACCAACAGTGAAAATGTACTTAATTCATTAAATAACAAATTACAAGCAGCAGGTATTTTCTGTGATTTTTCAAAGGCATTTGAGTGTGTGAACCATAACATCCTTTCAAATAAATTAGAATTTTGTGGTGTCACGGGCTGTGCTGCAATGTGGTTCAAGTCATACCTCCCTAGCAGGAAACAAAGGGTGTCAGTGAGAGGGACTAGTGAATTAAGTCATCAGTCATCATCAGAATGGGAAGAAATAACATGTGGTGCCCGCAAGGATCCATCTAAGGGCATTGCTTTTTCTTGTGTACATTATTGATCTCTCATCAGTTACACTGCCAGAAGCAGTGTTGTTTTGTTTGCAGGTGACATGTATTGCAATAAATAGTATGTTGAGCCTAGTTCTAGGAAGATCTGCTAATGATATTTTCATGGATGTTAATAAATGGGTTAAAGTCAACTCACTGACGTTAAACTTCGAAAAGACTCACTATATGCAATTCAGAACCTGTAAGAGGTTTTCACCCAGCATATGCATAAAGTACGAAGAAGAGCAGATAGAAGAGGTTGACAGTCTTAAATTCCTGGGACTACAACTTGATAATAAATTCAGTTTGGAGGAACACACCATGGAACTGCAGAAACACCTTAACAAATCTGTATTTGCAATTAGAGTGTTACCAGACATAGGCAACATAAAAATGAAAAAGCTTGCATACTTTGCCTGCTTTCATTCCATAATGTCATATGGTATAATATTTTGGGGTAACTCCAAGTCAGACAAAAGTTTTCAGAGGCCAAAAGCGTGTGATATGTATTATTTGTGGAGTAAATTCACGGACACACTGTAGAAACCTCCTCAAAGAACTGGGTATACTAACTACTGCCTCTCAGTATATTTACTCCTTAATGAAATTTATTCTAAATATTATATCCCTTTTCTCAACAAACAGCTCAGTTCATACATATGACCTGCACAAGGACTTAAAAGCACTTAATTTAGTTCAAAAAGTGGTCCACTACACAGGAACACTCATCTCCAATAATTTGCCAGCAAACAAAAAATTTAGTTACAAATAAAGATCAGTTTAAAAGGAGCCTGAAAGACTTACTAGTGGCCAACTCGTTCTACTCCATTGTTTTGTAGATATGTTACTGGTCTATAAAAAAGCAAAAGGGCAAATAAAGAAAAATTGAAAATAATAATGCACAAGCAGATGGTGTAAATCGCTTACTATATTTACTGTAGGTAACAATTTCACAGTTTCAAATATGGTATCATATTTAGGGGTAACTCCACAAACCGAATACAGAATCATATAATAAGAGTAATGTGTAGTGTAAATCCAAGAACATCATGTTGAAACCTGTTCAAAGAATGGTGCATACTAACCACAGCTTCTCAGTATATTTACTCGTTAATGAAGTTGGTTGTAAATAATACATCTCATTTTCCGAGTAACTACCTAGTACGCAGTATCAATAATAGGAATAAGAACAATATACATAAAGATTCAAAATCACTTACTCTTGCCCAAAAAGGAGTCCAGTTTTCAGCAACATATATTTTCAATACATTACCAGCAACCATTAAGAGTTTAGTTTCAGACAAGGCACAATTTAAACATAATTTAAAAGAAATTTTGGTGGCCAACTCCTTCTATTCCATCTATGAATTTCTCAACAAGTGCAGTAGACCATTTTAATGAAAATTTATCAAACTTTAATTTTTGACAAAACTTGGTTGTAACAGCCAAGTAACTACCTACTGTGTGAATGATGGATGTGTGGAAAGCAGATGTAAGTCTTAAGTTTGTAAATAGTGGAAGTTTCATTTTAAATCTTGTACATAATTTGACTTTTCTTAACTGAGGATCATTGAAATTATTCTACTTTAATTTTTGACTATACTTGGTTGTAATAGCCAAGTAACTAGCTACTGTGTGAATGATGGATTTTATTAAACCAAATGTATGTATTAAACCTGTAAATTTTAGAAGTTTAATTTTAATTCAAGTACATAAATTTACTCTTTATTGACTGAGGATCATTAAGATTAATGAAACTCAAGTTTTTCTAGTCACATTTTTGTAATGTGTTTATCTGACATGTTCCACACCAAGGAGGATCCCCCCTTTTGTGGGCCTATGGAATGAATAATTAATCTTATCTAATCTGTGTTGTTTTTTAAATCTTCAGCGCCATCTATAGTGGCTAAGCCATGTCTCTATGGGATCCTTTCTTCCAGGAGTGCTAGTTCTACAAGGTTCACAGAAGTGCTTCTGTGAAGTTTGGAAGGTAGGAGACGAGGTACTGGCAGAATTGAAGCCATGAGGACAGGTCGTGTATTGTGTTTGGGTAGCTCAGCGGTTAGACCACTTGCCAGTGAAATCAGAGGCCACGAGTTCGAGTCTTGTTCTGGCAAACAATTTCAATCTGCCAGGAAGTTTACAAATCTGTTAAGTAATTCTGCACACAAATGGAGGCGAGAGAGTTCGCAAACTACTCGCAGACTACTCGTCTATGCCTTTAGGCAAAACAATAAAAGCTCGCCACAACACTGCAATCAGTTTAACACTGACATATGCCACACATCATAAATTAACAATACAGCTGACTGCCTATCCCATGCAAGTATTCTTACAGATGTAGTGGATTTTACTCAGCTCACCAAAGCCCAATAGTCAAACCAGGAGCTTCAGGGTCTGTTGAAAGACACTTCCTCCAACCTTCACCTGAAATTGATTGACATTCTTGCCACAAATGTTAAGCTGTAAAGTGAGGACTCTAATGAGAGATCACGTCCATATCTATATTTCTCATTCCATTGACACGCTTTCGAGAGCCTGCACAACTTATGTCGCTTTGGGATCAGGCCAACAGCTAAACTGATCGCTAGCCATTTTGCATGGCTCAGTATATAGGAAGATTATAGAATGTGGACTCGCGTATGTGCCCAGTGCCAGCATAGGAAAGTATCTCGCCATGTGCATGCACCTCTATGAGACTTCCCAGACACAACTGCAAGATTTGCACATGTACATATTGTTGTTGGACCATTACATCCATCCAAAGGCCAATGATACCTATTATTAGCAATCGATAGGTATACCTGCTGCCCAGAAGCCATACCAGTAGACGATATTTCAATGAAACACTAGCCACCATATTGGTTTTGTACTGGATGTCCCTGTTTAGTTGTCCACTACACGTCAAAACAGATTAGGGCCAATAATTCAAATCTTAACTATTCACCCAGCTGAGCAAATTCTGCAGTGCCATACATCACAAGACGACAAGCTGTCATCCAGCAAGCAATCGAATGATTGAAGGCTGCCACCACTTGTTAAAAGCCACACTAAAGCGTTGTGAGTCAAACTGGACTACTACTTTATCATTGGTGTTGCTTGGCCTGTGAAACACTTGCAAACCTGACATGGATTTCTCACTGGCTGAGCTAGTTTATGTGGAAGCACTATAACTTCCTTATGAGTTCACTGATCCATGTGCAATCTAGATGGGGGGCACAAATCAAACAAACTTCATTTCTCAATTGAGACAATGGATGACACAAATGTAACCACATCCAGTATTGAGGCATTAACATCACAAAACCATAATGGCTCAAACACCAACAGTCAGAACCACAGCCCAGCAACCGAAACCAAGGCACAATTACCGGCCAATGCTCCAACAGTTCAGCAGCATCAGCAGTCACAGTTTCCACAACCAATGCTTCTGTGTCAGGGATGGCACACGGACTCCCATTACATGATTGACCAACCTACCTATGACACCACACCAGGCCACCGAACCTGCTCCAGATTCTCGATGCAATCTTGATACAGGGGGCCTTCAGCAGCTGCCAGCATGGGGAAACAGGATTTTAACCAACAGAACCATCCTGTCAGTAATTCGTTGCAACTGGGCCATCAGGTGATGCAAAGCCTCTGTCAGTTGTTGCTGCATCTATGACACTGACCCTGTCCGGCTGCAAACCAATGAATGCTGCCTGAGTGTCCAACCTGGACACAAGGACGCTCTCTTGCTGCTGCACCCAACTCACATCCATCAACCACCATCTGCCAGCATGCTGTGTTAGTCGGGTAACAACTACCGTCGACAGAAAACAACTGCGTTAGCACGCCTATACTGGTGTGCTGGGGGTCAAGGATCACCTCCTGTCATTCACAGTCTGTCTGTTTCCAATTTGCTGAACCATGTCTGTTCGTGTTCATCAGTAAAGTGTTTTATCAACTGCCTTCTTCAGCCACTCCACCGCCCACCTCCAGCAAAGAACACACTCGTCCATTCCTACCATGCAGTAAAGCCCTGTTACTGTATTGGTGTCAGCATACCTGGTGGAGCTGGAAATGGTTGTCCAAAGGAGCCCTGAAAGAGAAGGAGGTGCAACAGCACTGTCATTCAGCTCAGCTTTCCAAGTAAGTGCCTGTCTCATTGTGTTTGTTCTCTCATTTCTATTTTGGGCATACTATATACCTGTGGTGGAACCTCTGAACAAAATGGCTGTCCCTGAGAAAGCAACATCCCAGGAGACAATTCTGCATTTAATAAATGAGATATCTAAGGTCTGAGTTGACAAAGAAGTTATGTGTAGAGAAGTGAATCGTTTGTAGGTTGAAGGAAGGGAAGGACCACCTTTGGGCACAGCTTCACCTAGCCCTTAATGCTGGGACAGCGTCATTGGCGGCACTATTTTATTGTAAATCTTTGGATGGATTTTTTTAAATTCATGGATAGTTTGCTTTCAGCTGTAAAATTAGGGAACTGGAGAGATGAACTATTCACAATCGTAGCT
This sequence comes from Schistocerca gregaria, assembly GCF_023897955.1. Classification (NCBI taxonomy): domain Eukaryota; kingdom Metazoa; phylum Arthropoda; class Insecta; order Orthoptera; family Acrididae; genus Schistocerca; species Schistocerca gregaria. The sequence continues at coordinate 554,687,120 of NC_064920.1, forward strand.
CATTTAGGGAATTTCTGTACATATGAAGTGTACAGGAAAGTAATGTGCTTTGTCCACTTTTTTTATCAAAAATAAATTATGTATGCCATATTATGTAGGATTCTACATTGTTTAAAAGTATGAATAGTCCACATTCTATAGCCAGTTCTACATTAGGCATGCAGAAAAAGAACATACTAATGTCTCTCGCCACAGGGAATAAATGTGCTTAGTCTAAGGTTCTGTATGAATTTTTAGATTCCTTGTGGGTTGCCAAACAATGTTTAAGCAAGAAACAAAGAATTTTTCTGTAGTGTGCGTTGTTGGTATTAGAGGGAACCATTACCTTATTTTGAGACATTGTGTTTTGTAATGCAGTTGTTGTAAGTGATTCTTCTCAGGTTTAACAGTTTATTGTTTACTGTAAATGATGAGTTCTTCAGCTGAATCTCAAGGACAGAGAGACCCTTAGATTGTAACAATGTTAGGAAAAGGCAAGTATGAGGATGAATGAGCACAGTAATGAAGAAATTAAGGGTTCAGTGAAACGAAGTAGGAGAAGACTACAACAGCAAGTTAAAGTGCTCTGAGATAGTAAGTGCCGAAGTAAGATGAAATATTATACGAAAATTTAGTGATATGATAGACTGGAATGAACAGCCACTGTCTCTGACTGGCCTCATTACAAAACTTCCATTTCACAGAAGGTGATCAAGGAATAATAAAGGTGAAACATGGCTTCAAGAGTGTAACTTCAACTGTAGAATAAGATAAAAGGTGACGAAATCGTATGTCAAATCCTTATATGCAGAAAAGCCTTCACAGCAGTACATGGAGTAACAAGGAGATGACTATTGACAGTTCAGAAATTTTTGAAGCTGCACAAGTCTCTTCATGCTGGAAGGGGTAAGCATGGAAAGACCACAGAAAATTAAGGAAACAGTGCAAATGGCAGTTTATGATCAAATTAATACATTTAAGGGTAGATCAAGTCATTACAGCAATGACAGGACCTATAAGTTGTATCTCGCAGAAGAACTTTTTATGAAAAAAATTGCATGAAATGCTCCAGGTAAAATATTCAAATTCTGACATTTCACATACAATGCAGATAACAGCATTCGACACAGTATTCAATATAACTTTGGGGTATTCAAGGAATGATACATGCTTAACATGCAATAAATACACTGCTAAGAAGAAAATGCTGAATGAAACGTTTTCTGCAGATTTAGACAGTGACATTAAGAAACAAGTCTTCAAACGTATTAACAAGATCATCATTGACCAGGAAGCTCACAAAGTGAAAGCTGAAAATTTTGTACAAGAAAGAGTAGTGCTCATTTAAGAAGCCAAAATTTAAAAAAAAGAAGTAATCTGCACAGGCTAACAAAACTGTGTGCTTACCAAACATAAGTAGTAAAGATGTCTATCACAAAAGGCAGCTGACTGTTTACTCTTTCAATATTCATCAACTTTCAAATGCAACATCAGTATTTTAAACTTACACTGAAGGTCCTGAAACAAGAGGGGACAATTCAGTTGTTTTCTTTTTAAGTGGCTTTGTGACATATTTATTGCACAGGAAAGTGAAACATCTAAGAAGTTCTTTTTGATTTGTGTTCACGCCGCAAGAATTACACTGCAGCAACAGATCTTAATTATTTTGAAGAAGAAATTAATTATCTTGAAGAAAAAATATTTGAGGAGATGTTCTTTCCTAACAAGGCCCATTCGAGAGGTAGCCATCTCAAAAAAAAAACCTCCACAACTCACTCACTGAGAAACTTATACTGAAGCTCGGATATTATTGGTGGTGAGAGTTTCATGGTGACTTAAAGAGCAGCAGCAGTCTGGATAATATCAATCCCCAGAGAGGTAAAATACAGAAATATAATGAAACATCATTTTAGAATAACTTTGTATGCTACTGATAATAATAATAATAATAATAATAATAACAGTAATTTGTCTTCATGAGTCCCATGACAATGTCGAAAGAAAAGTGTCGGTACCTCCAGGTTTTAAAGGAGGACTGCAGACAAGAAGCTGGAGTGTTTTACACTAGGCTGAGAACTGCATGTCTCAAAGTGACATTTTACTTTATTCTTTTAGCATTTTATCACCAGAAATTAAAATAACAAAGAGAATCTGCTTATTATGTGTCTTGTCCAAACATTTTTTTCATTACAGAATAATCTGATACATAATATTTAACAAACAATACAGTTTTACTTGCAGTACCTTCTATTTTGGTGTATAAAATTACCACTTTTCCCTCTTGTAACACATGACATCACTTTAAATATTATGCCAATAAAACCACAATTTAAATATTTAAGGAATAAATTAATATTAAATTTAAAGTATATAACATGTCCTTCCAACCGATTTTTATATCTATTAATTTTGTCCTTTAGTATCCATGAAATTCGGTTCCTAACTTTAAAGTTGCTCTTCTGATCCATTTGCTAATGTGGACAAAACATTTTCTTTTCCTGTGATCGTTCTTTTCTTCTGCTCTTCATACGTGATGTGCAATGAGAAACTGTAGGATTTCAGGTCTTTGCCGACTGTCAGGAAGGGTTAGTGGATTGTTACAGGAAAAAGAATACCTTGTAGTATTATCTTAAACAAGTTAATGGTGTAACACAGCAGCAGGGAGAAGCAATAGAGGGTTTTATGGATTGTATCAGGCAAATCAATGTCAATACATATGAATTAACGAATGACGATCTTGCCAATAAAGCCATTTTGCAGGAGGAAGAACAAAGGGCGCTTGATGCGTTTTTGTGGGGCCTGGCGCCCGAAATGTCACAGAAAGTGTGCATGGAGTTTCCAAGAACCCTGGACGAGGCAGTTACAATTGCGGAACCTTTGACTGAAATTGGTCCTCTAAAAGTTGATACAGTAACTAGATCAAGGGAGAAGCAGGTGGAGTTTAATGCTGAGATCGTGTTGAAACATGGCAATGTGCTATGCACTAATGGCCACGCTTTGGATAAGCAATAATTTTAAGAACTTCATTCGATTGCTAAGAATATGAGGTGGCTTCAGAAAGGAACACAGATGTATAGGCAATGCAACTAATGTTCTAGCCTCTTTAATTACGCGAGCAACAATTAGAACACAGTGGAATGGCAGACATATGGATGTCCAGAGCGGAGGTAGCATGGCGAAGGGTTACGATAAGAGCCAAGTCGGGCGTGGTAGGCTAGAGACTTGCAAGAACGTGAAGGCGGAAGGACACACAAAAGTCAGGGGCAACTAAGAAATATGATGCAACATCCACAGGCAGACATCCCATAGGAACGAAGAAGATGGACTGGTTCGACCAGAGCTGCCGAAGGGAAAAAAGTAGTTCGTTTGAAAAAACGTAAATTGGAGCAGAGGACCAGAGTAAAATTTGCAGAAGAGTGTAAATCAAAAGTGTATATGAGAAGAAAGCAATAGGGAAAGTATAAGAGAAAATGTGTCTGTTTTAAGGGAAGAGATGGTGGCTGATATCACAAGTGGTTTAGTGGGGGAGAAGGGGCGCACAGCATGCTGTTGTGGAGGTTTAGCAGTACGGATGGTCGGCAGTTGCGCTCTCGCAAGATTACACTTAGCTTTGTTTTTGGTAAATCTGAATAAGACTGTGATAAAGTAATGTTCACATAGGTGGTGAAGTTATTTTGACCGTGAATGAATGTTAAACATTTGTTTATGTTATACATTTATACATGACAATTATTGAGGCACAGACGCAAGTAGTTAATTGAGCAAAGCTTACTGCGTGCAACAACACGACAGTCATTGAACATGGTAAGTTAGCTGCTGCAATCGCTCTTGCTGTTGCAATTCTGTTTTTGTTTTCTGCCAATGATCATTATGACCAATTGGTTATGATTGTGCTTATTTTGATGTGGGGTATCAAGTGTAAGTAAAGGCTGAGTTACATGGCATCTGGTAATACAAGATCCTGGCCTTGTACATTAAAAGACCCCCCTGGCAGCTACGTGAGTTATATTAATATGATCACAATTGGGATTAGCATGATTGAGAGACTAACCAAATGCAATCAGCATCCGACAGTGGTCTTAAACCAACTTAGAGGGGCATCTCCGTCTGACCATTATCTGGCCGATTCTGGATTGCAAACTACGATTTTGCAATTTTTTTGTAATAAACTGTATCAAAGGATTTTGAGGTCAACGTGTGTCTAGAATATAATTGCTTTTATCAGAGCTGCATTGCATTATTTAGTGCGAGTGTAGCACCGGAATTCCTCTCCAAAACCTTATTCTACGTATTTGCTAAGTCCAGACTCCACAGGGTGCCGAATAATGTATGAGCAGATGAACTGCAGGTAAGGGCAGGTAAGATTACAGGTCGAGAAAGTGTGGTGGCTGATTACACTGTCACTGTGCAGGTAAGTCACAAAGAGGACCTGACACGTGTCCCTGTAAATCTACCACTTACCGTACGATACAGCCCAAGGGGTCCAGTACATTATAAGTTAGGGTTTATCATTCCACAGAGGGGATCGTACAAGGTGGTACTTTGGCCAAGGGAATTTTACAAAATGTTGCAATCAGCAAGGAAATGAGTAAACGGAGATGTACCACAGAGTAGTAAGAAGTGCTGCACAGGCATGCTGCAAGCTTGTGAAAAAAATGCTACAAGACGTGGTCAGTAAAGTGTGAGAGGAACGTAAAAGTCGACTAAATAGTCGTTATGGAAATGAATGGTAGATGGAAGTCATAGTTCAGCGTAATTTATGCAAAAGGATGTTATAGGAGGATAATGTACTGTAAGTAATTGCAGCAGCGGAGCAGCTCAGTAGTTTGGCTTGCGTGATTAGTACGTGGAGACAGTACCGGTCGAAAGGGGCTGCATAGCAGCCGTCAATCGTGCGAGTGTTGCGTTGCGAGAAAGCGGGCGCTGCAGTCTGAGAAGCTTTGCTGGGCGCGCCGAACAGTCGCACAAAAACGAACGGCGACAACACGCGGTGGACGACAAAGACCAGCGGACAGCAGACCATGCGAGGGTGGAGCCGGTGCAGAAGACCACTCAAAGAGGAACGGCGACAGTGCCCAGTGGACGCCAAAGACTAGCAGACCATGTGAGAGTGGAGCCAGTGCAGAAGCACCGCACAAAGAAGACGTCGCTAGCAGACCAACGTGGAGAGCACAGCAACCAGACAATACCTCGGAGAAGTCGTTGAAATCTAAGAAACCGAATTTTATACCAACTATTGAACAGCGTTAAAACTTTAGAAAATAGAATGGCTGAGCAGGATAAAAGTCTCATAGCATGGAAAGCTAAGTGTGTTGCTGAGGAGGTTGTTAAAATGGATAGTATAATGAGGGAATTAAACAGTACAGAGGTGTTTAGCTCAGTTCTCTATTCAACGGCGTTTGACAGCAACGTAGGGACCAAACAGACAAAAGAGGAGCCACTAAACTTGAGTGATTCAATCTCTGAAGGGGTTGAGGCTACTCAAGGTAGGTCAGAATCAGAAGTACACCAGGTGACTTCGGTAGTGCCAGGGGAAGAGAAAAATGTCTTCTAGCTGTAAATTCTTGCATATCTGACACAATTTTGGGAAGAAATCAGTAAAGATATTAGGCAAGGTAATGAACAAATAAGCTCCAGTATTGCGCTGGAAGTGTCGAATTTGCGTGAGGAGGTAAAGAGAGACATCGCTGAGTAGTTCATTCAGTATAAGTTGCAATTGGATCAGCAACTAGACCTCAAACTACAACAAGTAGTAGATAAAGTGAGTACTGATCTGGACCAAGTGTAGAAGGAATGTGCTAAGGGGGACAAGGAGGGGTTAGACAAAGTAACCAAAGCCTTGGAGGAGCGTGCTACTGCATATCACAACTGAGTTAGAAGGTAAGCAAAGGGATTTTGCAACGGAAATAAATACTGAAGTGGGTAATATAAGTGGTAAGATAAGATCTGAACAAGGTACTAGCTTTAAGTTGCATGTTAAGGATACGGTTCAGGCGTTGGCTGCTAGTTGAGCAACGTGTGACTCGTTTGAGAAACATCAAGAGGTCCATAATCGGCAGATGGATGCTCGAATATTGCAAAATGAGCAAGCAATCGCTAAACTGGCCACAAGTGTAGGCCAGGTTTCGTCGAGAAATTCAGCAGAAGCAGCGTTTATTCAGTGTCATATGTTTAGTACCTTTGAGCCCCAGGGAACTATTAATCCTAAAGTGTGGGGTAATGCCAGAATACCGGATGGAATGAGAGCGAATTTCGTATTTAGCATCTGACCGCTTTCTGGCTGGATTCTGGTCCCCCAAACTAAGATTTTGCAATTTGTTTGCAATAAATTGTATCAATGGATTTTGAGGTCAACGTGTCTCTAGAATATAACTGGTTTTATCAGAGCTGCATTGCAATATTTAGTAGCACCGGAATTCCTCTCCTAAATCTTAGTTCTACTTATTTGCTAAGTCCAGAATCCACAGGGTGCCAAGTAATGTATGAGCAGCTGAACTGCAGGTAAGATTACAGGTCGAGAAAGTGCAGAGGCTGATTACGCTGCCACTGTACTGGTAAGTCACAAAGAGGACCTGCTATGCATCCCTGTAAATCTACCACTTGCTGCACAAGACAGTCCAAGGGATCCAATACATTATAGGGGATGGTACAAAGTGGTACACCGGTTTACGGAATGTGTTAGTACTGTATGAAACCACAATGTCAGAGGTGCAAGCAAATGGGGCACTCTGCTCAAAAATGTCCAGAAGTGCACAGGTTGGATAATCCATGTTAACACCCACGCCCGTGCTTAAACAGTATAGGAAGTGGTGTGACCACACTGTAATGCTCCCAGTAGGTTCAACTGCGAGACAACCCACTGCAAAATCAGGGAAGGTTGTGTATGTTGTAGTTAATACAGGATTTCAGGTACCCATGGATAGCCAGAGTATACTGAGGGGTGTGAATATAACCCACAACACTGTAGGTTAAATGGTGTGCTTGGTAAAAGTGTGAATTGTCTTTGTCCCACACTGCTGGGTGAGGTGGAGAGACTTCCTCATACGTGTGAAACATCTGCTTTCTGTGGGCATTAGTATTGGGACAAAGTGGTTTCTAGCCCAAAGTACCATTATCTAAGATGGCGGCGATGACGTCATCAACCAACGTCAGTTGATGATATCATCCAAGATGGCGTCCGTGACGTCAGTTTATGACATAATCCAAGATGGCGGCCATGACGTCAGCTGATGACACAAGTAATGTTATTCAAGATGGCGGGAAAGTACCACACCCCCTGCCACGCCCCCCACCACACCCTCCCCTGGTGGGAAGTTCAAATACCATCATGACAATGCACCCTCTACTAATCTAAGATAATGGCGGGAAAGAAAGTCCACTTGTGTTACCTCCACTAACCTAAGTGATTCGACTGCCACCTCATCCTGGGATCTTGGACCAAGTTTGAATTTTGGGAGGAAAATAGGTCAATTGGGCTATCTCTACTAACCTAAGAAAATGGCACGGAAGAAAGGACACTTGGGCTACCTCCACTAACCTAAGTCATCTGACTGCCATCTCTTCCTAGGGATTGGTGAGAAAAGGACTCAGCCTGCACAGGGCTGGTGAAGAGAGGAAGGGGTGCATTTTATTTATTTTGGAACAATTTATTTAGGGATGGAGTATATTTATTACACTGATACGAAACACATGCTCTGACATGCTTGAGGTCACGTAACACAGCCACAGACATGCAAACCACTAAAAGACTCTGCAAACATGCTTGATAATTGGCAACTATCGAAATCATGCACCAGTCTTTATTTAAACAATTTGAGCCACTACCGCCAACCGGTGTGTTTGCCGTGAGGTCCAGAGCCCAACTGATCTAGTACACAGTATCACTGCCAGAGAGTGCTATCATCCTTCTCATGTGTTTGAGTGCTTTCTGTCTCCTGCGATTCTAACGGGACATGTCTGACATGCCTAGCCTGCATCGAGGTCCAGACTCCAACTGGCTTAGTACACAGTACCACCACCAGAGGGCGCTCTCATCCGTGACATAATCCAAGATAATGGGCATGATGTCATCTGATGACACAAGTACCGTTATCAAAGATGGCGTCAAACAGTGTGTTCACCACTAGGTTTCTGCGCTAGTACACAGTACTATCACCAGAGAGGGCTATCGTCTGTTCCATGACATAATCCAAGATGACGTTTTGGGGTGGGGGAAATGGTGGGAACCAATAGGAACCGTTAATCCAGTCATGTGCTCAGCCAGTAGGATGGTAGTAGCTGGTGACATCATTGTAGGAGATACAGCTTAGGCTCAGCAGCTCTGGGAACTCAGTATTGCTGAGTCAGTCAGCAGTCGCACTCCAGCCCAGTCATTCAGAACAGGATTACACGGAAAAGTAAATATCCTTCATCACATCTTTTTCTCTGGTTAGCCTTTGTATTATTATTATTATTATTATTATTATTATTATTATTATTATTGAAAATTTTCACATCTTAGGTCCATGTCTAATGCTTCCTTGTCTTTGTTCAATGGGGTCGAGAGCCAACATACCAAGCTCTGCTGCCACATCCAGACCTGTAGCATCCTGAGCTACCATCTTGTTGAGACCTGCAGCAACAGCCTCCAGATCATCTGAACCAGTAGCAGCCATGTAGGATCCGGTAGTGCACATAGCCCATTTGATGGAGCAGGACAAGGAGTAGCTGTTATCCGTCCCACTCATCGATTTGTGTGATGAAGACATGCGATCTGCCCCCAACACATCAATGCTGTTGTTGGCGGTGTTAAACAACAAAATGGAGGACAGTACTGGTCAATAACATCTGACCTATCCCAAGAGAACACCCCTGTGATGGTAAACCACAGAGTGCATATACTGTTGATAAGAAGGCGTCTAGTGAGCCTATGCTTTTCACCTCCACATAACATTTAACTCCCAGTGGATCAAAGCGCGTGAACATAAAAAGCGCATTATGTCTGGGGGTTGCATGTGAGAATGGAGATTGAAAAGGTATACAACTGTGTGAAAGTGCCAATTTCCGAGTTCGAATGGGATGAAATATGTCATGCAAAGCACTACATCAATCAGCAGATGATACAGAGTATTATCCAGCTCGTTCTCCCCCAGGCATTCGCCTTACTGGTGTGACACTATCTATTACAGCAGTGTAAGATGACTGTGCATTATGTGTGAAATCGGGTGACAACTGCGTTTATCTAAGAAATGCCTCAGTTATGAAGTTATACGATCTGGACCCTGACATATGTCTTGCATTGGACAGACTGAATCGTTGGTTCCCTAGCATAGACTCTGCATACAATGATGTTGTAAACTCCCTATATGTGCTTAGTGTACATGTTTATGATCTTAAGCGGCACCTTTGTGCATGCATGAATACTGAATCTAAAGAGAAACAGATTAAATGTGTGCGTGAAAAACCTGAGTACTGTGAGGCAACTATTGGCTTGAGGAGAATTTATTGCATGTCAAAAAGTTTTACTTGGTCAATACCGCACAGGCGTGAAGAAGAAGATACATACAGATTGGAATGATATTCCTGAAGTACTACACCCATTGTATGATATTTAAATAAATAATTTATGTATATATAATCTCAAACTGTGTTTTTGTTTTATTTCATACCTCTCTCATTATAATCAAAGTATTACAATAAATAATTTTTTCAATGCTATACGAGTTTCTGAGATGATCATTGATCAAGTTACTCTTCATGGGTGAAATATATAGCAGTTTTCTCTGTGTAGTCAATATAGCTCATTCGGTTAAGTGCTGGAATTATAGTGGCTACACATACTATTATTATCCTTTCAAGTGTATTTTCTATATAAGTCAACTACTTGTCTGTACCTGGCATAGTTAGTATCATGGCAGGGTGGGTGAAATGTCCTCATCACAAGGACTTTGTTGTCAGTGACTGGTCCTGTTAAGATGCAAAAGAAGACCTCAAGAAGAAGAAAAAGAACGGAATTCTCCTTCCTGATAATATATGAGCAATTATTGTAGGTCCATCCAATTGTGGGAAGACTAATGTCCTCATCACTCTGCTATCAGATGTAGATGGGGTCAGATTTGAACATGACTGAGTATTCTCAGAAACACTGTTTCAACCCAAGTATCAGCTGTTGCAGGAGATATTGCACGGTGTAGATGGTGTTACATTCACGACATTCAGTGAAAGTGGTGATACCCCTCCACCTGAAAAAGCAAAGCCCCATTGTATGATATTTAAATAAATTTCTTACTGTGGAAAATCAAGATCAAATTCGAAAATATTTCCGTTTCGGTCGTCATATTGGTGCTGATGTATTTTATCTAAGTCAAACATACTCCAGATCCCCAAACATTAGGTTAGGGATACCGCAAACCTCATTATAGCCTTCAAACAAGACAACCTGAATTTAAAACACACCAGGCACATGTCGGAACTGACATGTCGTTCAATGATTTTGTAAAGATATGTGCAGATTGCTGGAATCATTCACAGTATGAGTTTCTCGTTATTGATAAAACAAGAAAACTGTTTGATGGTAGGTATAAGCGAAACTTTCAAGAGGTTTTGCATATACAGCAGTGTGAGAGAGGCTAGTACATCAGTATAGCCGCACCATGGACAAATTCGCGCGTATGTCTAGCTCTCAACCAGAGAGAATGGGTGTACACAGACAGAACATTCGTCTGTACATGAATACGAAAATTCAGGCTATTGTGTATAAAGTTGGAGGTGTGCGCAGAGAACTAGAGACGTGTTACCAGATTCTTTTGAGAATGGTGAATGCGTTAAATGAGTTAGTTAAAGAAGTCGGTAAGAAAGTAGCCAACTTAACTGAAAAGGTCGATGCTACTGAGGGGAAAACAGATGTAGAGGCCCCTGTTGTTGAGAAGGGGCAGCAGGTACATAGTAAGAGGAAGAAGAAAATGAGCGTATATATAAAGCCTCACGCTGCGGAGATGTCTGATTAGTGTACACCGAGATGTTGACGAAGCAGAAAGTGCTTTGGGTGCAGAAAGCAGTTCATAAGAAATTATGGTTGCTGAGGTTAGGGTATATGGACCAACAGCATACACTAAGAGCGATCTTTAAGCCGGTTACTGAATCTCTCCAACAGCTCTCAGCGAAAACAAAAACACATGATAATGAGGGTGTTGCCATTGACGAATTCATTATTCACCACACCCCTGGTCAGATAGATAAAACATTCGGTGTTAGCAGGGGAAGATTGTACATGTTGGGTACGCATCCTATAACTGTAACTGATGACAATACAGATTGATGATGGACTTTATGAGATAACACTCAGCTTAATTAATCTTATTTTCCTATGGCCTACCAAAAAACATATAAATTATTCAGTTAATGATAGGGAGATGTACCATGAAATACTGCACATGACTGGTGTACACAAGATCACTAAAAGCCTGAGCAACAAGAAATATAAAACAATTATAAAACCAATACTTGAAGGCGAAAACAATAACAACAACAACAGCAGCAGCAGCGGTGATGGTATTGATATTGAGCATAAATCAGGGAACAATCGATTGCTGCAATATATATATTATGACGACCCCTAAGAGCTAATAGGTCGACTATGGCTGCTCATGGCATAAGCTGCTGTAGGTAATACAGCTCATTCGAATGAGGTTGTTTCACTAATCTCGGAGCTTAGAGAGAGAGGTATCATCGAATAAGTATGGAGACAGTAGTTTGAGAACTTCACAAACCAGCATGCAAAACATACCCTCATAGGCATGTTATGATTAAAGGTTTGGAGGACTTGTGGCAAGCTGATCTTGTAGATACGAGGGAATATTCACATGAGAATAATGGATTCAAATATATTTTAAAGGTTATTGATACATACTCCAAATTTGCCAGGGCATTACCTGTCAAAACAAAAACGGGTAGAAATGTCGCGGATGTTTTTGAGCGTTTGCTACAGATAGGGACGAATCGATGCCTAGGCAACCTCTAAAAAGATCATGGTAGGGAGTTCTACAATAGGTATTTCAAAACTGTGATGCAGCGGTACGGCATACATCACTACTCAACATTCACTCACTTGAAGGTAAGTATCGTGGAGCGTCTGAACAGAACAATAAAAGTTCGAATGTGGATGCGTTTTAACCTTCATGGCTCATACAAATGGACAGGTATCCTCCCAGAAATAATTGCTCAGTATAATCGAACCAATCATAGCACACTGGAAATGAGACCAATCGATGTTCGTGATAATGGACTCATGGATACAGTGTACTATCGAACTAAGATGCTGGATCCACACAAATAGAAATTTAATGTAGGTGATTTAGTTCATATCTCAAAATACAAGACTGCATTTGAGAAATAATACCTACCGAATTCTCCAACAGAGATATTTACAGTTTCAAAGGTGCAACGAACGAATCCTAGGACTTACACACCGAGTAGTGCAGTAGTTGCAGTAGTTTTCTCATGGAGAGTGTTATAAGACTTCAGGGAAATAAAGCACTAGTCAAAGCGCTTGGTTTTTCCTGCTACACAAGACAGCTGGATTGATGCCGGCGGTTTGCTACATAACGGGCGTGCATAGTCCACAACCACCACAGTAGCATTACATTCGTGCTAGGAGATGCATTAGAGGAGGTAAAATGTAAATGTGTGACTAGGGCCTCTTGTCGGGTAGACCGTTCGCCGGGTGAAACTCTTTCTATCTGACGCCACTTCGATGACTTGCGTGTTGCTGGGGTGAAATGATGATGATTAGGACAACACAACACCCAGTCCCTGAGCGGAGAGTATAAAATCTCCGATTCAGTTGGGAATCGAACCCGTGCCCTAAGAATCGACATTCTGTCGCGCTGAGCACTCAGCTACCGAGGTGGTGGTATTCTAGACAAACTGCCAGTGGAATTACACATCCCTGGGTATAACTACTGTGGACTTGGGACAAAGCTTCGGAAACGCTTGGAGTGAGGTGATAAGGGAGTTAATCTGCTCAACGAAGCGCGTATGTAACACGACACTGCATACGCTGCAAATGAAGATCTATTAAGTTATCACATTGAAGATAGGATTTTAGCTCATAAGGCTAAGGCGACATGCAGAAGAAAGGATACTGTTAAAGTCAAGGCATTGCAGCATTTGCAGTTGATAAAACTGTGCATGAAAATATTAAGTTGGTTTTAGGAGTGATGAATTTCTAACTAGTTATGAATGCTGCACTTTGTGCACTAAACAAGAAGAAGAAGGACAAGTGCGGGAAATAGAGCTGTTTGAAGAATTGTATCCTGACAGCAATGTATGCAGCTAAAAACGCACTGAACAGAAAGATGTGGAAAGAAGAAGAAGAGGATTGGTTAAAGCACCTCAAGTTCTACCAGTACCCAAGACATTTGGCGGTTTTATTCCATTTCTCACCCCGGCTCTCTCCGCGCTCTCGGTGGGAGGTTCCGTTGCTGGGGTGCTGCAACTATTGTTTGAACAGTCAAGAACGCGCAAAACTCCGAAACACAGTTAGAAAAAGCAAGAAGACATAACCACATGATGGAAGCTGCAGCTGTTGGAAAAGGACTACGCTTGAATCCGTACAGGAAAGGACTTGGTCTATCACCCACTCACAAATACAGATCTTCTTAAGTTTGTTAGAGCCAAATTCAAGCTACAAAGATTCCGTGGCATGTTTACATGGGATACATTACCGAAGACTATGTGGAAAACTGGTGAATGCAGTATTGTGAATTTAGATTTTTCTGGAGGTCCCGGCACCGACTGGGTATCATATGTTATGAATAATGCGGATACCGACTACTATTTCAACTCATTGGTGACCTGCAACCACCAGAAGAATTACAACGATACTTCACTCACAGAAGCAGTGTGCTCTACAATTATCGACACTATTAGGATTTTAATACACAACTCTGTGGGCATCTATGCATCATGTTTCTCTTGATGTTCACAAAGTAGAAGAAAAAGCATGCTATATAAGGAGGAGGTTTGAACATTCATTCATCAGTTGAGATCCAGGTGCAATGTCGTACACTTTGACACTAAAAGAATGATCATCTGTACTGTGTGCAAAATTACTTCCCATCAAGTGATCTGAGTGTTGGTGAATGGAGTATTGCATTGATTGGACTGAAGACGTACAACAGCATCCCAAATATCACTAAGACTACCAATAAAGTGCATCTGGATATTAATGGTGAAAAAGATATTGTGGAAATAGAACCGGGTGCATACGATATCGACGATATAAATGTCTTAAAACAGTCTGGATAAGGTATTAAACTACATGCAAACCTAAATACACTTAAAGCTGAAATAAGGACTGTAAATGCAACGATTGACTTTAACCAGAAAGGTTCAATACGGCGCCTGCTGGGTTTCACAAAAGGACACGTTTTGAAAAGAATCCAAATAACTTTTATTAATCAGATCAGACAGTGGACAAACTTCCCGTCAGCACAATCCGTGTCTAGTGTAACATTACAACGAACTCCTATATCCATGACAGTCTGATTCACACTATTTACGGATTCTTCCTCTCAGTTGCAACGGGGTATAAGATTGTTGAGACCCCTGCCAATGCAATACACCTTCCAGTGACAGCTCAGTAATTGGAGTATTTGAAGCTGCATATTGTGGACCAGAATAATCAACTTGCTGACTTTCGTGGTGAGGAAATTATTGTACGATTACATCTAAGGCTGAATGGGCATATGGTATCAAACAAGTGCACACAATCCACAGCATGCCACGTTGCTACCAAACAGCAAAGTGATAACAAATGCAAAGTACGAGTTTCTTAAATCAGTTGGCCTGAAGCCGCACAAAGACTTCCTCACTCAATATAACCAGTCCAATAGAGTATGATGAGTGAATTATACAGCAGGAATACTTCTCTCGCCGGCCGCGGTCGCCGAGCGGTTCTAGGCACGTCAGTCCGGAACCGCGCGACTGCTACGGTCGCAGGTTCGAATCCTGCCTCGAGCATGGATGAGTGTGATGTCCTTAGGTTAGTTATGTTTAAGTAGTTCTAAGTTCTAGGGGACTGATGACCCCAGATGTTAAGTCCCATAGTGCTCAGAGCCATTTGAACCAATAGTTCTCTCATAAACCTTAGGCTTCAATCATGTTTAACAAGAACGATGAAATTAGGATTGTCATCCAGCACCAAGACGCACTCACGCTTCCATGCAAGAGTTTCATGTATCTAGATGGGTCATTCAAGGAAACCGGTGGCGCCGATACCGGGGGCCACAAGCTGACACGTAACGCCTTAGCATTCCTGTTTGAAAAGATACACTATGAAATCAATGGGTCTGAGATCGACTGTACACGCAATGTTGGCGTAACATCAACCTTTAAAACATACGCCTCGGCGTCACCAGCAGGTCTGCATAGTTTAGAAAATGCAGGATGTTTCATAGAGTACAAGAGATTTACTACCTACATACATCTAAAAATACTTATGGGGTACTTTGAGGACATGAGACAGATTATTATGAACGCTAAACAGGAACTCATTCTGGTACTGAGTGCAACAGCCAATAACTCATACACTCAGGGAGCCCAAGAGGAGAATATGATCACAATCAGCAAAATAATATGGAAAATACCTCACATCAGTGTATCAGACGAGGAGCGTTTGACGCTTTTAAAAAGTCCTGAATTCAGGTACATTTCTGTCATTGACATTTCGCTCGTGGGAGATTTTCGAGTACCCAGTGTTACGGACTGCAAGCAGACAAACATGGACTATTAAAACGTCCACCCATCTAGAGACACCTAGATTCATCATACTTGCGTTTTAGAATGATAGAAGAGGTAATATAGCAAATAATTCCACCGTGTTCGACAACTGCAAGTTAACTAAAGCCAAAGTGTACCTCCATTCAGAATTCTATCCATATGACATTCTACTTCTGCATTGGAATCAAAATGTATACAGTCTAGCATATGACATGTATGCAAGGTTTCGTGCTTCTTAGTATGAAATTGCTGAAGGAGAGGGAGGAGGGTGTCTACTCCATCCACGTAAGTTCAGTGAGCTTTCACCGGTCATCATAACAGACTGCCCTAAACCGAATCAGATAATTAAGTCCGGACCTATATATGTGTGTGTGTATTGAATTTGAATCATAGACAAATTTACCAGAAAACACTGCCTCATATGTTCTAGTTCTACATTACGGTGTGATCAACTACTGCCTGCTCACAGGTGTTGGGCAACGAGCTTTATAAATGAACAGGTGCTTCACCATACCTAGAGCATTTCACAATGACGTCTCGAGGTGAGAACATCATTGCGGATGCTCAGGATTTCTATGATGATGAGTGTAGACAGTTCGTATTTAAAGATGTTGCGTTTATAGTGTACACACAGGAAGCTGGAATAATGGAGAATTTTTCAGGAAATATTGCATCATCAAGATCTTTCAAGTATGTGAGGTGTGCTAAGACACAGAAGAGTGCAAAGTGGTTAACACATTTCTACCATGGAATTCACTGGGATGATCCTGGCATACCCTATAAAGATATTGTGAGTGCACTTAAATTATTCGATCACATGGACACCAACATCTACATGAAGGGGAAGGAGAATATCTCATGGATGCATCGAATCTTTAAATTTGCTTCTATTCAAGACCTGGAATTTTACAGCTGTCCTCCTATCCATCGACTCAAGAACATGTATCAAAAAAGTGCTGTTGTATCTTTTTATGAAAATGTAAAATTACTTTTAAGTTGAATGATAAATGAATAATTTTTCTTCCCTAAGAATCCTTGTATACTTTTTCTTTTTGATACCTGCAGCCTTAGCATGTAAGTTTATCCGTAATACTATACCTGCTTCCTTTTGTACCTGCATTCCACTGGAACTGTGTGAGTGACTTGCCAGAGCCTTTGCACGCTGTCGACATGAGGTAGCGGTATTTGTGCTATTAATAGGTATGCTTTCATCTCACCTGCAGTGAATTCTCTGAAATTGTGTGTTAAAGGCGCTATGTCTTGTAGACACGTGCGAGTGCAAAGCAGCTGTAACTGCAGAATGTTCAAACGTATATTTTAGCAAAAAAAAAAAATGATTAGGGTAACTATTTTTTTACTTAATTGATTTCAGTTCAATTCTCGAGATTACAATTTAGTTCATGATGTGCAAAATATATATATATATATATATATATATATATATATATATATATATATATATATATATATATGTCTTGAGGTACGTTTCAGTTCAATGCAGTTATACTCTTAACTTATTGTTATTACTAGAATTCAACACATATTGGGGAATTGGGGATTCCTCGAAGGGAATGTCACTTATAAAACCATACTTGAAACTAAAGCAGAGGTATAGACTAACTTACACGCTAAATACTACTACTAATGAAATTCCATCCAAACAGACTATATTGAACCTAGCTGCTCTGTGAATTAATGTTCTCCCACTTAACTAGATGACTCTAATTTTTGTTTTGTTTGAAATAGACATTTTCTGTAAAATAATTAATTGATTGAGTGGCTCCAACTTAACAAGGTCCATATATATGTTTGAAACATACATTTATCATTCAAATACTTTGCTTACAACATTTAACTGGATGGCCCCAAATTAACTGAGCACCTCTAAATATTTTTCTGAACTGGGTGGCTCTAGAAATTTTCCACCACAGACAGCTGAAATACTTTAATAATAACAATTAATTGGGTAGCTGTACTAAAGAAAAAAATATTTGGATGGAAATAAAACTGTACGGCTAGCAGTAGGTGAATCTTAAACATTACTATATTTACATACACCCACACACACACACACATGGATAACGGTAGAGAGACAATAATATTATTTTTCAGCACATTGCACTTATATATAAATAAAGTTGCAGTAATATTTTTTATTTACCAGCACATGGTGCTTATATATACAGGGTGGTCCATTGATCGTGACCGGGCCAAATATCTCACGACATAAGCGTCAAACGAAAAAACTACAAAGACGAAACTTGTCAAGCTTGAAGGGGGAAACCACATGGCGCTATGGTTGGCCCGCTAGATGGCACTGCCATAGGTCAAACTACGTACTACATGAATATGTAATAAAAATGGGGGTTCCTATTTTTAAAAAACCGCAGTTTAAATCCGTTTGACCTATGGGAGCGCCATCTAGGTGGCCAACCATAGCGCCATCTGGTTTCCTCTTCAAGTTGCATGAGTTTCATTCTTTGTAGTTTTTTCGTTTGATGCTTATTTCGTGAGATATTTGACCCAGTCACTATCAATGGACCACCCAGTATATAAGAAAATAATTATTGTATTTTTTTAGCACATGGTGCTTATATACACTCCTGGAAATTGAAATAAGAACACCGTGAATTCATTGTCCCAGGAAGGGGAAACTTTGTTGACACATTCCTGGGGTCAGATACATCACATGATCACACTGACAGAACCACAGGCACATAGACAAAGGCAACAGAGCATGCACAATGTCGGCACTAGTACAGTGTATATCCACCTTTCACAGCAATGCAGGCTGCTATTCTCCCATGGAGACGATCGTAGAGATGCTGGATGTAGTCCTGTGGAATGGCTTGCCATGCCATTTCCACCTGGCGCTTCAGTTGGACCAGCGTTCGTGCTGGACGTGCAGACCGCGTGAGACGACGCTTCATCCAGTCCCAAACATGCTCAATGGGGGACAGATCTGGAGATCTTGCTGGCCAGGGTAGTTGACTTACACCTTCTAGAGCACGTTGGGTGGCACGGGATACACGCGGACGTGCATTGTCCTGTTGGAACAGCAAGTTCCCTTGCCGGTCTAGGAATGGTAGAACGATGGGTACGATGACGGTTTGGATGTACTGTGCACTATTCAGTGTCCCCTCGACGATCACCAGAGGTGTACGGCCGGTGTAGGAGATCGCTCCCCACACCATGATGCCGGGTGTTGGCCCTGTGTGCCTCGGTCGTATGCAGTCCTGATTGTGGCGCTCACCTGCACGGCGCCAAACACGCATACGACCATCATTGGCACCAAGGCAGAAGCGACTCTCATCGCTGAAGACGACACGTCTCCATTCGTCCCTCCATTCACGCCTGTCGCGACACCACTGGAGGCGGGCTGCACGATGTTGGGGCGTGAGCGGAAGACGGCCTAACGGTGTGCGGGACCGTAGCCCAGCTTCATGGAGACGGTTGCGAATGGTCCTCGCCGATACCCCAGGAGCAACAGTGTCCCTAATTTGCTGGGAAGTGGCGGTGCGGTCCCCTACAGCACTGCATAGGATCCTACGGTCTTGGCGTGCATGCATGCGTTGCTGCGGTCCGGTCCCAGGTCGACGGGCACGTGCACCTTCCGCCGACCAGTGGCGACAACATCGATGTACTGTGGAGACCTCACGCCCCACGTGTTGAGCAATTCGGCGGTACGCACACCCGGCCTCCCGCATGCCCACTATACGCCCTCGCTCAAAGTCCGTCAACTGCACATACGGTTCACGTCCAAGCTGTCGCGGCATGCTACCAGTGTTAAAGACTGCGATGGAGCTCCGTATGCCACGGCAAACTGGCTGACACTGACGGCGGCGGTGCACAAATGCTGCGCAGCTAGCGCCATTCGACGGCCAACACCGCGGTTCCTGGTGTGTCCACTGTGTCGTGCGTGTGATCATTGCTTGTACAGCCCTCTCGCAGTGTCCGGAGCAAGTATGGTGGGTCTGACACACCGGTGTCAATGTGTTCTTTTTTCCATTTCCAGGAGTGTATTTTCACGTGGGTGCATAGATTCTGAGAAATCAGTACCCAGAACACCACCTCTGGCCGTAATAACGGCCTTGATACGCCTGGGCATTGAGTCAAAATGAGCTTGGATGGTGTGTACAGGTGCAGCTGCCCATGCAGCTTCAACACAATACCACAGTTCATCAAAAGTACTGACTGGCGTATTGTGACGAGACAGTTGCTCAGCCACCAATGACAAGACGTTTTCAATTGCTGAGACATCTGGAGAATGTGCTGGCCAGGGCAACAGTCGAACATTTTCTGTATCCAGAAAGGCCTGTACAGGACCTGTAACATGCGGTCGTGCATTATCCTGCTGAAATGTAGGGTTTTGCAGGGATCGAATGAAGGGTAGAGCCACGGGTCGTAACACATCTGAAATGTTACGTCCACTGTTCAAAATGCCGTCAATGCGAACAAGAGGTGACCGAAACGTGTAACCAATGGCACCCCATACCATCACGCCAGGTGATACGCCAGTATGGCGATGACAAGTACACGTTTCCAACGTGCGTTCACTGCGATGTCGCCAAACACGGATGCGACCATCATGATGCTGTAAACAGAACCTGGATTCATCTGAAAAAAAAATAACGTTTTGTCATTCACGCACCCAGGTTCGTCACTGAGTACAACCATTGCAGGCGCTCCTGTCTGTGATGCAGTGTCAAGGGTAACCGCAGCCATGGTCTCTGAGCTCTTAGTCCATGCTGCTGCAAACGTCGTCGAACTGTTCGTGCAGATAGGTGTTGTCTTGCAAACGTCCCCATCTGTTTACTCAGGGATCGAGACGTGGCTGCACGATCCGTTACAGCCATGCGGATAAGATGCTTGTCATCTCGACTACTAGTGACACTAGGCCATTGGGATCCAGCAATCGCGATAGGCTACAATCAGACCTTTATCAAAGTCGGAAACATGATGGTACGCACTTCTCCTCCTTACATGAGGCATCAGAACAACTTTTCACCAGGCAACGTCTGTCAACTGCAGCTTGTGTATGAGAAATCGGTTGGAAAGGTTCCTCATGTCAGCACGTTGTAGGTGTCGCCACGGGCGCCAACCTTGTGCGAATGCTCTTAAAAGCTAGTCATTTGCATATCACAGCATCCTCTTCCTGTCGGTTAAATGTCGCGTCTCTAGCACGCCAGCTTCATGGTGTGGCAATTTTAATGGCCAGTAGTGTATTTTTACACTCCCACATATGTACACATACTCACACCACTCATCACACACAACCAATAATTACACTATGATAAAAGAGCCATACTGTTTCATATATAACCCTCCCCCCACTCCATTCACACACTCATTCTCTCTCTATCTCTTAATTAGAGTCCCCCACACCTACTTTCACTTCAAGTGAGAAGTATGAGTATGGGAGGGTTTCCACCCCATTCTCACAAATGTATCTTTTATCGTCATTAGGAGACAATCCGACTTTAGGTTGCAGTCCAGTGTACATTTCGTGACCTCTCGATCAAATACTAGTTTCCCGAACGATGTATGGAGGAGTGCCATGAATGCTGCGACCATACAGGCACTGCAAATAGACTTCAACCATGAGAGCTCAAGATGTCGCACGTCTAACACCCTTTGCCTGCCTTTGGATGCCCCGTCTATTGTATGACATGCGTACATTTTGGACCTCAATCCCACAAACACTACAATTGGTAAACCATTCGACTCGCCTTTCATGAGACCAATAACCTTCTTGTGCTTAGGAATAATACAGTAAGGAATATCGACCTCATAAGAAGACGTGCCGAATTCTTTACCATGGCACCTAATTACTTCATATGGATCGCAGTTCTTGATCCAGTAGATAAAGCTGTCTGTATCCATATAAAGCAACTTTGGTTCTACGAAATGAGGTCTCGCAAACTCATAGTGGAAGCCGTACATGTAGAATATGGAGATATCTAGTATACACTTCCCAAATTAATAGGCTTGATAAACTCTACTTAAACTTTCGACATCTCCACAGCAACAAAGTTTTCATTGAAGATGGTGGAACGCTTAAAATTTGGCCTGGCGATACACTTTCTCACACCATAAGGCCCGTCCCATGAGGTTCTGATCAAAATATTGCGTTCATTTCTTACATTCTGCATAGTTTTCTGAAAATGGAATTGTTCATTAATTTATAAAAATCTTTTTCAAAATCTTTTCTCACAATCGCCCTCTTTTCGGTACATAGTTCAATATACTCCTTCAACCAGGGGGATTGCTTGAAGGAGATAACCCGGGTGATTGTAATAAGCTTCAGCTCTAATCTGAGGCACTGCTGGAGATTACAACAATGAATAATATACCTCTGCTTATCTTCAACAGTAGCCACAGTTTAGGGATGGTACTTTCTCGCGGAACTTGCTCTGGACATAACGGCAAGTCGCTTGTCTCTCCATGCAAATTATTAGGATATGCGAGGTCTGCCTCAAGCACATACTCTAAATCAGAATCGGCCACAAGCCCCATTATTTTTCCACCTAATCCTTTCAATTCGTCTTCAGGCACCCATCGAAACCCACCAACTGGCAGTAGCTGCATCATGGCTTGCCCATACAAGTTGTTCAAATCTAGGTACATAATGTAACTCGAATCAACGGATGCATTAAACCTGACACTCACGCACAGGTTATTTGGATTGGCATGCCTGTGGATGTATTGACAAAGTCTCCCACGGATCCTGCGCTCAAAAAATAGAAGCATTGCAGCATCAGTCAAACGTTCGATGCTGTGCTCCATTTTTTTGAGAATAGCGTCCCAGGACAACCCAGGTACCGTGTAATAAAAGGCGGGGTCCAGAGAGTAAGTGGCCATACATACACTTTGGAAATTTTCGAAAACATCTGCAAGAAATGCACGTCGGTGTCCATGTATAATCTTGCATATTCTCCCAAATTGGGGGTTAATCTGCTGTAGTTACGGCATCGACGGTGAGAGTACTAATAAATGCTGATATGTCGGGAAGCCTGGTTTCATTGAGTTTTTCCATACAATCAACATACTCGTATGGGACAAATCCTTTCCGAATCGCAAGTTGGAACTTTTCCTCATCATGAAATGCATATTGAGTGATATGCATATCATTCTGAGGTAAGTTTTAACGAGTTTCTGGAGTGAAGTCAGCACAAAGCATAAAGAGTCAAGAAAGCTGAGTGTAATTTTTGGCATCATTCGTTTTGAGAAAGAAATGTACTTCTCAACACTTTCAGGCGGGACACTGACCTGATCATTCTTCATACCGAAATTAGCAAAGTGCTCAACGAGAAAATGAGCGTCATATCCACTCAAATTATGAAAGGTATGTGCCATGATGACTAATACTTCAAATTGCATGCATTATGAGCTGCACCGCAGAACTTTCCTGTAAGATGGCAATGATCTAGATGGGAAGTCCCGCTTTTCTATCTAATGGTATCTCACGAACATGACAATTAACCGCCTTTTCATTCAATTCATCATCATCCTTTGATTTGGTCATGGGAATGTTGGTGCTTCAGAGCTTATCAACTTCCCATTAAAGTTTTTCAAGCTCAGTGAGAAGCCAAACCGCAGGATCGTCCCCGTTATAAGACTTGTAGGGCTAAGTTGAGAATCATATCCACATACAACTTGGAACACTGCCGCACAAGGTATGTGTTTTTGTGGAGTTGGGTTGTGTGGGGGAAAAGACCAGACTGTAATGTCATCGGTCTCATCGGATTAGGGAAGGACGGGGAAGGAAGTTGGCCATGCCCTTTCAAAGGAACCATCCTGGTATTTGCCTGGAGCGATTTAGGGAAATCACAGAAAACATAAATCAGGATGAAACTTCCTGGCAGATTAAAACTGTGTGCCCGACCGAGACTCGAACTCGGGACCTTTGCCTTTCGCGGGCAAGTTCTCTACCATCTGAGCTACCGAAGCACGACTCACGCCCGGTACTCACAGCTTTACTTCTGCCAGTATCTCGTCTCCCACCTTCCAAACTTTACAGAAGCTCTTCTGCGAACCTTGCAGAACTAGCACTCCTGAAAGAAAGGGTCTAGCGGAGACATGGCTTAGCCACAGCCTGGGGGATGTTTCCAGAATGAGAGTTTCACTCTGCAGCGGAGTGTGCGCTGATATGAAACTTCCTGGCAGATTAAAACTGTGTGCCCGACTGAGACTCGAACTCGGGACCTTTGCCTTTTGCGGGCAAGTGCTCTACCATCTGAGCTACCGAAGCACGACTCACGCCCGGTACTCACAGCTTTACTTCTGCCAGTATCTCGTCTCCCTCCCGAGTTCGAGTCTCGGTCGGGCACACAGTTTTAATCTGCCAGGAAGTTTCATATCAGCGCACACTCCGCTGCAGAGTGAAAATCTCAATCTGGAAACATCCTCCAGGCTGTGGCTAAGCCATGTCTCCGCTATATCCTTTCTTTCAGGAGTGCTAGTTCTGCAAGGTTCGCAGAAGAGCTTCTGTAAAGTTTGGAAGGTAGGAGACGGATACTGGCAGAAGTAAAGCTGTGAGTACCGGACGTGAGTCGTGCTTCAGTAGCTCAGATGGTAGAGCACTTGCCCGCGAAAGGCAAAGGTCCCGAGTTCGAGTCTCGGTCGGGCACACAGTTTTAATCTGCCAGGAAGTTTCATAAATCAGGATGGCCGCACACGGGATTGAACCGTCGTTCTCCAGTGTTTTTGTGTGAAGGTTGTAAGTGAGGCTAAGGGGTTCCCTTCACAACAAGTAATAGAAGCCAGCAGCCATTCAAAGTCGACGTATGCTACAAAAGGACATTGATGCTGGTGGTGAGCATTTTGAAATTTAATGAAGTTATGTTCCTCTGTCGGCATAATAACACATACTGGGTCCTTGGAAGTACAATCTAATAGCTGTCTCACTAGTAACTCTTCTGATGAAAAATAATTCATGCACCTTCACAAATATGTTTCGGATGATGATTAGTTGATAATTGGGAGGAAAGGAGTTGGGACATGTCTTTGATCCAAACATAGTGATAATTACCACCTTCAGAGAAGAGCAGCAGGTTTACATGCAGCTCTCGCTTACCTCAAAATTTTGAGAAATAGAGGGGGCTGACGATGGTGTGCTTGTCTTGTTCATCTGACTTACTTTTCTTCTACAGGCCATAAACATGAACCCATATGCCGGTGTTCTGCGCCTCAAATTTAGGTATGTCCTCGATCTTTAGGGGGAACTCTATACCATCAGAGTTATAAGATGTCTTAATATCACAGACATTGTAACTGTTCGGACGCTGCGCATCTTTCTTGTAATTTCTCTCACAAGCCAGGATTGACCGTGCAAAACAAGCATTATCATACCGATTTTGAACATTAATGCATGCGTTCTTGTTTGCTATACCTTTAGGGAGCTTAATATAACTGCACCCTCCATTTACCGGATCATAGACATATATATGGATGCCAAGGTGTGGTATACGGCTGAGATCTTTAGGGAACCCACGTACTTCCATCTCGGACAATCTGGCCATAATAGTGCTCAAGTTGGATTCGTGATACCATTCAGCAATGGATGTGCTCCGAGAAATAACGCCATTATCACCCCATATATATAGTGCAGAGTTGTAGTCTCTGCATCATCTGGATATTTAGGTGGATGATTCAACTTGCAGAATAGTTCTGCACTGCATTTGATGCCGTTAAATCTCTGATCGTCTAGGATTTTGAGGAGATCGGTCTCCAAGGCAGGGAGGTATGCATCTAAAAACCCGACAGAGTAGCGATGCTTCCCTCCCTGATTCTTAATCCTTGTGAATGAGATGCGCCCCTCAAAAGCCCTAGCAACTGCTGAGTATTCTAGACGGGTCATCATACAATTATTCGGATGACCTTCACTATCAATACGATGGGGGAGTGCACTACCGCTAGCCATAGAATAATCAATATTACTATTACTAGTACTACAAGTAGGAGAGAATCCCATCAATGATGGGGTTGGTGAGGGTGCGTCTGCTGTAGGGAGAGGTAAGCGCTTTGGTATACACACCTTTAGCTGACAGCAAGGATGCGACGGCTAAGGAGGAATCAGATCGCTGTGAGCAGTCTGGTTCCTGTAGCCCTAAACCACTAGCCTGAGGGAGGGTGGCCCATGTACGCCAGAACGATGCTGTGGCAGTCACGGCAGCTGGGATGGGATGCAGGGCAGTGGCAGCATCATTGGCAGAAAGCGGCTGCGGTAGCCTTTTTCCGGTGAGAGCAGCCTGGGCTTGGTGCAGGTACAGGTGGAGCATAGCAGATGATGCTGGCTCTTTTCGGTGGACCTGCCCCACTGTCACTTCGCCGCAGCCACTTGCAGAGGCGCTTGCAGCCTCCTGCAACCTCTGACGAGCAGCCATCAAAGGAGTGCGAGCCGGCAATGCGTGACGGCAGGAGACCTGTCACTTTCGCAACCCCTCGTACATCTGGGGAGGGTGCAGGAGCGCACACCATGCGCTGAGAAGGTGATTCTGTAAAGATAGGATGGAGGCAATAATTAATAATAATAATAATAATAATAATAATAATAATAATAATAATAATAATAATGGTAATTACCCGATTCACCCTGCCACCAGGACTGCATCTTCTCCAAAATATCCGTGTTGAAGAGTACATCCTGTGTGTAGTTGCGTGTTATATATCCCCATACCTCGGCCATTTCGTGCACCCACTCGAGCACTGGTGAGGAGGATGGACGTGTATCTACAGATTCTGTAACATGAAGCACATGAATTAAGCAAAGGAAGTTCATTAAACAAACATGCTCTCAAACAATAACTGAGCAAGGTTATGCCATCTCCACCAGATGTCTGTACATATAATCTAAAGTAGGATGCATGGAGAGAATAACAACATAGGAAGATAAATAAATTCGAACTTTTGGTTTGAAATGATGATGAAGACTGTTGTTGTTCCCTCATCTTCTACACAACCTTCGGATTTATTACTCCTGAAATATCTAGCCTGAATGCTGAAACGAAAGGATTGAATATAGTGTAGGAGAAAGAGAGAAATAAAATTTGAACTAGACGAATGCACAAAAACTGAAACAATTTTCAGTTCAAAGTGCGGAAGATGGATCACACATAAAAAAAGACAATGCTAACTGGGTCTCGGATGAGTGGGCGCGTTTGACCTCGTTGGAACCGTGAGCAAGACTGTTTGCACTGCTTTTCATCTTTTCAGAGATAAAATAAATAGTAATCACACACACAAACACAATTGAATGAACGATATGATGAACAACGGATGAGTGAGAAAGACTAATGGAAAGCGGTTCCTTATATATACACTCCTGGAAATGGAAAAAAAGAACACATTGACACCAGTGTGTCAGACCCACCATACTTGCTCCGGACACTGCGAGAGGGCTGTACAAGCAATGATCACACACACGGCAGAGCGGACACACCAGGAACCGCGGTGTTGGCCATCGAATGGCGCTAGCTGCGCAGCATTTGTGCACCGCCGCCGTCAGTGTCAGGCAGTTTGCCGTGGCATACGGAGCTCCATCGCAGTCTTCAACACTGATAGCATGCCGCGACAGCGTGGACGTGAACCGTATGTGCAGTTGACGGACTTTGAGCGAGGGCGTATAGTGGGCATGCGGGAGGCCGGGTGGACGTACCGCTGAATTGCTCAACACATGGGGCGTGAGGTCTCCACAGTACATCGATGTTGTCGCCAGGGGTCGGCGGAAGGTGCACGTGCCCGTCGACCTGGGACCAGACCGCAGCGACGCACGGATGCACGCCAAGACCGTAGGATCCTACGCAGTGCCGTAGGGGACCGCACCGCCACTTCCCAGCAAATTAGGGACACTGTTGCTCCTGGGGTATCGGCGAGGACCATTCGCAACCGTCTCCATGAAGCTGGGCTACGGTCCCGCACACCGTTAGGCCGTCTTCCGCTCACGCCCCAACATCGTGCAGCCCGCCTCCAGTGGTATCGCGACAGGCGTGAATGGAGGGACGAATGGAGACGTGTCGTCTTCAGCGATGAGAGTTGCTTCTGCCTTGGTGCCAATGATGGTCGTATGCGTGTTTGGCGCCGTGCCGGTGAGCGCCACAATCAGGACTGAATACGACAGAGGCACACAGGGCCAACACCCGGCATCATGGTGTGGGGAGCGATCTCCTACATCGGCCGTACACCTCTGGTGATCGTCGAGGGGACACTGAATAGTGCACGGTACATCCAAACCGTCATCGAACCCATCGTTCTACCATTCCTAGACCGGCAAGGGAACTTGCTGTTCCAATAGGACAATGCACGTCCGCATGTATCCCGTGTCACCCAACGTGCTCTAGAAGGTGTAAGTCAACTACCCTGGCCAGCAAGATCTCCGGATCTGTCCCCCATTGAGCATGTTTGGGACTGGATGAAGCGTCGTCTCACGCGGTCTGCACGTCCAGCACGAACGCTGGTCCAACTGAGGCGCCAGGTGGAAATGGTATGTCAAGCCGTTCCACCGGACTACATCCAGCATCTCTACGATCGTCTCCATGGGAGAATAGCAGCCTGCATTGCTGCGAAAGGTGGATATACACTGTACTAGTGCCGACATTGTGCATGCTCTGTTGCCTTTGTCTATGTGCCTGTGGTTCTGTCAGTGTGATCATGTGATGTATCTGACCCCCGGAATGTGTCAATAAAGTTTCCCCTTCCTGGAACAATGAATTCACGGTGTTCTTATTTCGATTTCCAGAAGTGTATGTGATGATGTAGTATCACGTGATCTCAGTGTGAACCAATGGGTGTTGAACATTTTGGGGGGTGTGGGGGGAGGTGAGCTCACTAGCCATATGGAGTGGCCGTGCGGTTCTAGGAGCTATAGTCTGAAGCTGAGTGACCGCTACAGTCGCTGGTTCGAATCCTGCCTCAGGCATGGATGTGTGTGATGTCCTTAGGTTAGTTAGGTTTAATTACTTCTATGTTCTAGGCGACTGATGACCTCAGAAGTTAAGTCGCATAGTGCTCAGAGCCATTTGAACCATTTGAGTTCACTAACACTCCTATTGACTGAGAGCTAGCCAGATGCTTCCAGTACTTTTAGGAAACCTGAGTCTATGATAATTTATCGATTTACAGCAAAAGAATTCATACTATGAGTGAAGATGCTGTTTGGAATACACACTGGATGATATTGAACTTAATCTTTGAATCTGGAGTCATTATGTATATATTACGAACTCATCTGAGGAGGATGCAGTTAGGTATATTCTTGCTCAAGGATTTATTTCATCACGCTCAAAGTATGCGAGCTTGATGATTTTTTCGAATGTGAATGCTATATATGTGTAATTCTAGGTTGCTGGTATTAAGACTAATGTTTGTTACATTTAGACTAGCTTCTAAAATGCTGAATCAAATCATTTAGAAAGTCTCGAGATGATAAAATGATGAATTTGTTTTAGTATTTAGGAATGATGTACAACAGAAAAGATGATATTGTGGGCTATTTTATTAAACAGCTAATGTTAGGACGTGAATTTGTATACAGACAAGGTGAGACATCACGAAAGCGGACGTTAAGTATTTCTGATGCAGTGTACAATTTCGAAGAGTTCGATTTGGTTCTTATTTTAGATAGCAATATGACTTGAGAACTTTGTTAGATGCACAGTGCATCATCTACACGTTGCATGTATTCTGTTTGAATCACAAGCAGATTTCTATTGCACAATCTGTGACCTCAGTATACACATGTGGGCTATATGCTGTGACATCACTATATGCACACAACCTACATATGTCACACGAGTACCATTAGAATCAGAAGCAGATTTCTATTGCATAATCTGTGATGTCAGTATGAGCATCACGCACATATGTTGCGAGCAGTGGAACAGTTTTTCCATAGCATCTGCGAGGGTGAATCGTTCTGCAAATAGGTCTTCGCTGGAGTGCAGGTACACATGGGAATGACGTCAGCAGTGCTGGACACGCACATGCGCGGCCCAGAGAACGACTTGGCGCTTATTTAGATAGAGATGTGACGTTCATATAGTGTGCTGACTATATGCTGTGACGTCACTATGCACGCACGAAGGCTAGGCACGTCAGACATGTCCCGTTAGAATCGCAGGAGGTAGGAAGCGGTCAAACAGATGAGAGGGACGATAGTGCTCTCTGGCGGTGGTACTGTGTACTAGGTCAGTTGGGCTCTGGACCTCATGGCGAACACACCAGATGGCGGTAGTGGCTCAAATTGTTTAAAGAAAGACTGGTGCATGTTTTCGACAGTTGACGATCAGTAATTATGTTTTCAGAGTATTTTAGTGGTTCACATGTCTGTAGGCTGTGTGACGTGACCTCAAGCATGTCAGAGTATGTGTTTTGTTTCAGTGTAATAAATATACTCTATCCCTAAATTATTGTTCCATAATAAATAAAGTGCACTCCTTCCTCTCTGCACTAGCCCTTTACAGGCTGAGTCCTTTTCTCACCATTCCCTAGGAAGAGGTGGTGGTCGGATGACTTCGGTTAGTGGAGGTAACACAAGTAACCTTTCTTTCCGGCCGTTATCTTAGGTTAGTAGAGGTTGCATTGTCCTGATGGAATTTGAACTTCCCACTTGGGGGGGGGGGGGGGCAAGGGTGTACGGCAGGGTGGCATGGCACTTTCCCGCCATCTTGGATAATGGTACTTGTGTCATAAGCTGATGTCACAGCTTCCATCTCGGACGACGTCACGGGTGGCATCTTGGATAATAGTACTTTGCGCCAGAAACCACTTTGTCCCAGTACTGGCGTCAGCTATGACATCATTCAGAGTAAACATCAGACTAAAATTAATCAGCAGAAGTGAGTGACAGAGTTGTATGGGACACTGTTCTGTCTTGGTTTTATGGCTAAAAGAGCCAAACTGTCACAAGGAACACCTGTGACATATGGTAAGCTGGTTAAACTGCATACAAGGTCTCTCAGACTCGACCTATTAAAATATGATACCAAAAGGTGGAGGAAGGCTGGTGTGGATGATTGTACGTGGTGTTCTGCAGGTTAATACTGTGTTTTAGACGCCCTGCCAGAGAACGAGGTACTGGATCAGGTACAAGACTTAGATGGTAGCCAAGTAGCATACGTCAGTATAGACAATTTTGGTTCAGAGAAGACGAGGCTATCAAAAGGAACCCTGACAGCTAACTTAGAAGTTTTAGAGGACGAATTAGAAAGGAATTTCAATGCAGAATAACCAAAGCTGGGAGAGAGTGTGAATTTAACTGCAATGAAAGAAAAAGTGTAGCATCTGAAGGGATGTGAGAGAGTAGATATGGAGAAGCTATTAGAGGAATATGAAGGATTCTTTAATCTGCCTGGACGGTTATGAGCTGCACCTCAGGCACAACACAGAATTACCATCGCAAACAATCTTCCAGTATACAACAAAAATCCATACTGTTCCCCCGACTATTTGCAACAAATAATGGAGCAGTTCATAGACAAACAGCTTCAGAATGGAAATGGAACCACAGAGGAAAGTACTAGCCCCAGCTCAGCTCCATAAGTAATAGTGCCCAAGAAGTCCTCAGATGGGCAGGCTGGCTGAATTGGGGGGTGGGGGACCAAACAGTGAGGTAATTAGTCCCATCAGATTAGTGTAGGATGGGAAAGGAAGTTGGCCATGCCCTTTCAAAGGAACCATCCTGGCATTTGCCTGAAGCGATGTAGGAAAATCACAGAAAACCAAAACCAGGATGGCTGGATGTGGGTTTGAACTGTTGTCCTTCCGAATGCGAGACTAGTGTGCTAACAAATACACCACCTCACTCCATGTGCCCTCAGATGGGAAAAATGCTTATAGGTTCTGATGCAAATTCCAAGTTTCTAAATCAGACTAACCAATATATTCCAGAAGTCTAATATTACAGAGACGTTAGAATTTTGGACCATGCCGTTACTCCACAGCCTCAGATTTACACAGCGGTTATCACCAGTTTCATCAATAGAAGTAGCACCAGAGGTCAGCCTAAGACAGCATTTTCGATCCCATTTGGGCACATGCAGAATCATAGGATGCCTTTCTGTCTGAAAAACGCACTGAGGACTTCACAACGTGGAGTTCTATGATGCCTAAAACCCAAATCAGTGCCTACTACTCATATATCTATAAGAAATTATATTACACTCCGAGGACATCCACGAGAACATTGTGTGTCTGCACGAAGTATCTGAATGGTTGTGTGCAGCACAGCTAACTCTCAGCTCAGAAAAGTGTCACTTTATATTACACGATCTCCACTCTCTAGTCATATTATTAACCAGGACAGGGTGTATCCCAATCCTCTATTTGTGCAAGCAGTAAAAGTTTTTCCTGGGGCTCACATGGTAAAGGAACTACAATCATATCTTGGGGTTGTGAATTTCTGTAGAGAATACATTCCAAAATTGGCAGAGATAGCAAGACTCCTTACACATTAATTACAACAGGTGTAAAATTTAACAGAACTCCTGATTGTCAAGAAGAATTTCAGCAGTTAAAGTAAGTGTTAATCATTAGTCCTATTCTCATTTTTCCACACTACCAATAACAGTTTATGTTGTCCTATGGTTCGAGCAACCATGGCTTCAGCCATGTCCTGAGCCGAGAGATGGATGGGAAGGAACACTCCATAGCCTGTGCTTCCAGGCAACTGAATAAATCAGAAAAAAAGCTATTCAGCTACAGAAAATGAAATGCTGACGCTAATTTTGGTATCACATATTTTCTTTGTTATTTGTAGGGGAGGTATTTTAAGGTCATAATAGATTATGACGCATTGAAATGGCTTCTAGGATTTAAGGATACAACCAGTAAGGTAACCCGCTGGGCGTTAAGGCTTAGCGAATTCGACTTTGAGGTAGTGCATTGTTAAGGGAAGTCTCATGCTAACACTAATGGATTAAGCCGCAAAGTCTGAGGCATATAATACATCGAAATAAGCACAGAACAGTGGTGCAGAGCTCAGGCCGCCGACCCTGATTGTCAGCAAAACACATGTAGTTCAGCTCTGATGAAGGAGTGCTTTACAAGTAAACACGATGCGGCCACCGTATCGTTGTGCCAGCCTGTTAACAGGACGGTGTGTTGAAGCAGGCTCATGATCCCATCTTAGCTGGGCACAGCGGATGACAAGACACGGACTGCCGAGTTGTGAAAAATTACTGGTGGCCACAGAGGAAACAATATATTCAACGCTGTGATAAGAACTGCATCCCTTGGGCTCAAAGAGCCGAGCTGAGTCGTAAGCTCAGACTGCCTTTGGCAGCGAAAACTTTCCAATCAGTTGGCCTCAATGTCCTTGGCCGTTTTGTACGAACACCAGTGGGAAACCAATATGTACTAACCATAATTACTGGGTTATGATTGCCATACCAAATGAGCAAGCAGACACTGTGGTTCGTGATTTTGTTAATCGTTGGCTATTGAAATTCAGTATACAAGAAGCAGTAATAAAGGTACGATCTTTGTGTCTGAATTGTTTAAGCAGTTATGTCGATTACTGCATGTTAAGAAGTCGCGAACTATCGTCATTCATCCATAAGTGAATGGTAGAACGGAGGGAGTGCTTAAGATATTGAGGAAAACCCTAAGGTATTATGTGAACAGTAGCTATGGTCGCTGGGAAACCCTATTAAAATATGCAATTCATTACAATATACACCGAAGCGCCAAAAAAAAGTGGTATAGGCAGGCGTATTCAAACACAGAGATATGTAAGCAGGCACAATACGGCGCTGCGGTCGGCAACGCCTATATAAGACAACAAGCATCTGGCGCAGTTGTTAGAACGGTTACTGCTGCTAGAATAGCAGGTTATCACGATTTCAGTGAGTTTGAACGTGGTGTTACCGTCGATGCTCAAGAGATGGGACACAGCATCTCTGAGGCAGCGACGAAGTGGGGATTTTCCGGTACTAACATTTCACGAGTGTCATTTCAATGCTGGACCACCACCAAATGTCAGCATGCGAACCATTCAACGAAACATTAACGATATGGGCTTTCGGAGCCGAAGGCCCACTCGTGTACCCTTGATGACTGCACCCCTGATGACTGCATGTCAGTAGGGGACTCTTCATGGTGGTGGAGGCTATGTAATAATGTGGAACGTGTGCAGTTGGAGTGATATGGGACTCCTAATACGTCTAGATACGACTCTGACAAGTGACATGTACATAAGCATTCTGTCTGATCACCTGCATCCATTCATGTTCATTGTGCATTCCGACGGACTTTGGCAATTCCAGCAGGACAACGCGACAACCCACACGTCCAGGATTGCTACAAAGTGGCTCCAGGAACACTCATCTGAATTTAAACACTTCCACTGGCCACCAAACTCCCCAGACATGAACATAATTGAGCACATCTGGGATGCCTTGTAACGTGCTGTTAAGAAGAGATCTCCACCCCTTCGTGCTCTTACGGATTTATGGACAGCCCTACAGAATTCATGGTGTCAATTCCCTCCAGCACTACTTCAGACGTTAGTCGAATCCACGCCAAGTCGTGTTGCGGCACTTCTACTTGCTCAGAGCGGCCCTACAAGATACCAGGCAGGTGTACCAGTTTCTTTGGCTCTTCGGTGTATTATTTAAAAAAAATTAAAACATGAATCTTTCATCTGTCGCGTTTGTTTTTGGTAGAAAAATTCCCTCGCCTTGAATTGTGTTAGCCTACTCGAAGGGAGGATGTACACTCTGTTTGGAACTTTCCTAAAAGATCAAAATCCATTTGGCGTCAGTTGAAAAAAATGAACGCAAAAGATCTAGAAAGGCAGGAAAACACTCACAATAAAAAAGTGAAGTCACTTAAGTATCGTGTCAGATAGTGGATTGTACTATCTAACACTCGTGTTCCGAAGCGGAAACAAAGAATTTCATTCCACAGTACCAACGGCCCTCTCAGAAAGTCGAAACGACATTCCCAGTAAATGTTAAAATACCAGTACCACTCCCACCCGACTATGGTTGTCTATATGAACAAAATCCGCCTGTTTCAGGATGAACCAAAAGCACTGCCTCATTTGCCGTCAGCTCCTTCTGAAGGGGGAAGGGAACTGTGTAAAGAAGGCAGAACAACGAAAGGTAGAAATAAGCCAGTGACGCAGAGCACAACTGAGATTGCTCCAATACATCCATACACCTTCAGGCCACGACGTGATCTCACGAATTGAAAGTTTGCAGTTACTTATCTGTTATGTATTATGGTTATGTTTATGTTGTGTTAGTTTGATGAGAAAGATCCATAGGGAACATTTGTGCATGGCTATTAATAGAACATTGTTTTATATGTAGTTGGTACAGAAGTAGATAAGCAGACAAAAAGTAGGTTGTTAGTAAGTGAGAGCTTGTGATTGTATGTGTGACACACTTTGGCATGCATGTTTACGGTTGGAGATTCTTTATAACAGATGTTTTCTAAGTCAGTCAAGTCATTTACTATGATGAGGGAAGTACTACTCTCCACCGTGGAGTCACTGCAATGCCGAGCCAAGAAAGTCACCGTTTGTCCCACAAAGCAAATACAAACTGTACCTGATATAACATTATTTGTTTATGTTTATTCAAATTCTTATATTTTTTTCCTTTAAAATTTTCGCATATTGTACTATACTTTCTGTAGATGTAAAGTAAAGCGTGCTATACTTGAGTCTGAAGTTCTTTGGATTGGATGTGAGTAATGTATGTAAATTGTTTATTAAGTTCAGTAATTTTCTGATGACATTTACTTTAAAATGCTTCTGTGTATAAATTATTCATGTTGATGTAAATTTGACAATTTAAGGAATGGTCACACTTAGGAATAATGTAAGAAGTAGGTGTTATGTAAAAGTCAGTGTACTTTTGTGTGCAACGAAAGTGGCCCTGTGGAGTGGAAAAGGTGGCAAGGGCGAATTTGGCGTGCTACCTAGAACAAGCGCGAGAAGTAAGTCACACAGTCTGTAGCTAGCAGTGAGTGAGGCAACACCTTTGTGGAGCAGGAGAAGCTTTGCCTGCAAATTTGCACAAAAATGCCTCGGATGAAGACTGCAATGGCTTACGGCATAGCCACGAGTTGTTGCGTTACTGTATGTAAAATTGAACGACGCCAAGAAGAGAAATTGAGCCCATACAGCAAGAGACTTGCAGGCTGTATTGCGGGTAGTGTAGCTATTATAATTGTTCTCCACACCCAAGCCTACAGCCCCCAGATAAGATTTTGTTGTTGTTTTACTTTTGTGCGGCATGAACCATTAATTTAAATGGTATTTTATTATTATTTTATTATTTACATTTTATGGCCTTCTTCGGAGCACTCTAGCCAACTTTATACAAAGAATTTTCCAGTTTACTGACAGCCCAGTACTTCTTCATTCTCTCGGATCTTATCCTTCTTTCTTCATCGGAAATCACCCTTCCTATTGTCTGTTTCTTGATTCTAGTTTGCAGTCTAGTTTGTTTGTCTGTTAGTTTCCTGGTTTTGTCAGTTTTGTTTCCTAGGTCTTCCAATGTAATCTGTAGCTCATCCATATCTTCCTTGATTTCTGTAAGCCACATAATGTTGTACTTACAATTCCACAATTTTTCTATTATTGTCCTGATGATCCTGTTCTCTGGTGTTTTGATTAGATGTCCGAAAAATGAAATGTGTTTCTTCCTGATTGTACTCATTACTGGTTCTGTTTCCTTACAGCCTGTTTCATTTGTAGCTACTCTCCAGTGTCCATCCTTCTGGTACTATTTGTTGATGCCAGCAGTGGTGGCCGTGCAGTTCTAGGCGCTTCAGTAGGGAACCGCGCGGCCGCTACGGTCGCAGGTTCGAATCCTGCCTCGGGCATGGATGTGTGTGATGTCCTTAGGTTAGTTAGCTTTAAGTAGCTCTAAGTTCTAGGGAACTGATGACCTCAGCTGGTAAGTCCCATAGTGCTCAGAGCCATTTTGAACCATTTTTGATTTGTTGATGCATATTCTCTATTTTGAGTATTTTGTCTATTTGTGCAGTGTTAGTTGTTTTGAAGATGGTTTCACTTGTGTATGTTATTTCTGATTGAGTGACTGTTATGTAGTGTTTTAATTTTGTTGCTATTGACAGGCTCTTTTTGTTGTAGGTGTTCTTAGCGATATATTGTGCTCTAGTCAATTTGTGTATTCTGTTATGACATGTTGGCATTTCATTGAGGCTATATGTCATGATTTCTCCCAGATATTTAAATTTATCAACAATTTTGATTTCTTGGTTTGATGTGGCAATTTTGTTTATGAGTGGTGGGTCAGTTAACATGATGACTGTTTTTTCAAAGGATATTCCAAGATCAATTTTCTGTGCTATTTCCTGCAGTGAGATAACGTGTTGTTTGGTTTCCTGAATAATGTTGGACAAGAGAGAACGGTCATCAGCAAATCCTAGACAATTTAAACTTCTTTTGTCTTTGGGTCTTCCAATTTGGACATTCTTTGGGTTATTCTTGTACCATTCCCTCATGTATTCTAAAACACCGTTGAACTGCAGGGATGTCAAGCAATTTCCTTGTCTTAAACCTGTTTTTATGATGAATGGCTCAGAGAGTTCCCCCTGAACTTGACTTTTGATAGTGTTGGCTACAGTGAGTTCTATCAATTTGATTAATTTTGTATGGAGCCCAAAATTTCTTAAGATTTTTAACACTGAAGATTTATGGATACAGTTATATGCTTTTTCAAAGTCCACAAAGGTCATTACAAGAGGATTATTTCGTTTCTTGTAATATGCTATGGCTAATTTTAAAGTGATGACCTATTCTGCACAGCTTCTCCAAGGTCTGAAGCCTCCTTGGTATTCGCCTAATTCTTCCTCTAGTTGCTCTTTGATCCACTTGTATAGGATTCTGGAGAAAATATTTTATATGCAGTCTAAGAGAGAGATAGGTCTGTAATTATCTGGGTTACTTTTATCTCCTTTTTTGTGGAGTGGGTGGATTATGGCTGTGGTTCAATATTCGGGAAAAGTTTTCTGTCATCCAGATTTTTGTTAGGACTGTTTGAACTGTATCACTTGCACATTTCCACATTTCTGCAAAAACTTGGTCTTCTCTGTATGCCTTATAATTTTTCATCTCTTTGAGGGCCACCTCCACCTTTTGGATTGGTGGAGGATTTATGAGATCGGGTGGAGACTTGATGGGTGTGTCTGTATGAATTGCTAAAAGTGCCTGGAGTTCTTCTCAATTCAAAAGTTTACTAAATGCTTTTGCCATGATTTCGGCATTCTCCTTGTCATTATGTCCCATTTTTCCATCTTCCCTTTTCAGCATTAATGTGGGAGGGAAAAATTTTTGTAAGTGTCTTCTAAACATTTCATAAAAGTCTCTGGAATTGGTTTTATGGTAATTTTCTTCTGTTGAGTCGATTATATCTCTCTGTGACTGTCTGTTGGTTAGCCTGATAATTTGTGTGAACTTTCTCCTGATATTTTTGAGGTTGGTTGCATTTTCTTCTGTTTTGTGTGTTTGTAATTTTAACCCTGCATGATGTCTTTCTTCATGAATTTTGTCACATTCTGAGTTCCACCAGACATGTCTTTTATATGGGTTCAATGGGGCTAAATTTTCTGCGTGTTGCCTGAGAATTTGTACCAGTTCTTCTAAATTGTCTGTCAGTTTCATGTTTTGTGTGACTTCTCTATATTTTTTATTTCTAATTAATTGGGGGGGGATTGAAGTTCCTCTTTCGTTTATCGCATTTTGGTTTCTTTTTTAGTGGTGTGAACTTAATTTTGATTTTCACAACGTAATGATCTGCCCCTGTATCTACCCCCTTAATAATTAAACACTGTAGATTTCTCTGTGGAAGAATTTGTCCATAAATACATAATCCAGCTGCCATTCTCCTTTTCTCCAATCAGAATGTTTCCAAGTTTTCAGTTTGTTTGGCCTTCTTTTGAAGTATGTAGACTTTGAGACCAGTTTGTGTTCCCTAAAGAGTTCAACAAGTCTTTGACCATTCTTATTTGTTTGTTTATGTGGAGCCCATTTCCCAATTATATCCCGGTATTTCTTTTCTCTTATGAGTTGGGCATTGAAATCCCCTAACTGGATCTCAGCACTGGTTGTATTTACTTGGTTTTTTGTTTGGTCAAGGAGATCTCAAAACTTTCCCACTTCTTTCCTAGTCTTTGTAAGAAAATTCTTTTCATTATTAAGGGCATGAGCATTAATGTTGGTATAAATTTTGGTGGATGCTTTTAAACTCAGAGTTGCAATTTTAGGAGAGATGACTTGAAAATCGATAATAGAATCTATTACTTTCACATTGACTATAAACCCTCTTCCAAATTGGGGACATTCTTTCATAACCCTTATTCCAGGTTTCCCATTGTAAATTTTGTAGCCTTATGATTCAAATGGCTCTTCTATAGTATTTCTCATTTCTTGGAGTCCTGTTACTAAAATTTTCTATTTATCTAATTCATCCATCAAAACAGTATTTTAATAATAATTCTGGAACTTTAAAGATACTGGTTCATCCTGTTATTTCATCCTAATCATACATCTATATAGGTTTCCTTCCTGGTGTTTGATTAATCCGAGTATCGTGTTTCACAGACTTATGAAGTGCCAAGTTAATATAAAGAGGCACCATTTAAATTGTTTTTCTGTAAATAATAAAAAAGTTTTCTTAACTCTTGCAAAGTGTTACAGTAAAAGTTTGCTTGTGTAAAATTCAATCAGAGTGAAGCCAAGTTACTAGAATCTGTTAAGTGATTATGCACAATTAGTTCAAAGAGTAATAGCTTTTGAAAGTAATTTCCAATAAGAAAGAGATTTCTTGAAGTGAAATGTTCAGTATAAAATGTGTGTGCTTTAGTATCTAAGAATAATAATATTTAAGTTTATTGATAATGGAAAGTGCTTTTCTAAAGGTACCCCCTGGCCAATTTTTTTAGTTTCCTTGAAGTTATCTACTGGGCTTTTTCTCTTTTAAAAGGGTAATGTATAAGGGTGTAGTCCAACACAGTTTAAGTGGAGTAATATTTATTTGAAGAACCACATTAAACAGAAGCAAGAAAGTATGCAAAATTCATACTTCTGCTTTTCCAATACTTCACGGTTCCATTGCCTGGATAGGCTGGCAACCATTAGTACATGTTTTCAACCACTAAATGAACTTGGAACTGAGTTGTACTAGCTTCAGTATAATATTATTCATACTGCGTTTCTATCTAACTGCTGGGTAAGATCTTAGGAAAAGAAGTGAACAGTCTGATTGACTTATCCATTTGACACAACACGCTGCCAAGTCCTGTAAAAAGGGAAACTCTATTGATTAGCTTTTCCTATAAACAGGACTACCCTCCCATAGTGTACTTTATTTGGAAACTAATCTAAATTTTAGTAAGAGAGTTATACATGGCAACATAGAGACAGAGTTTCTGTTATTTAGATAAACTCATACTAAATTACAATAGTAGTGGAAGAGTTATACTGAGTCTTGTGAATACATTTGTTTCATTTGAAGAAGCCTACAACTTACCGCCCCAGAGAGGTCATTACAAGTTCAACCGAATTTTTCCAGAAGATAGATACAATGCGACGTTTCAGGTCCCACTTTCCAGTTGCCTGCCACAATTACTGGAACCATTGCTTTGGACACCTACTATGCATGAATTTACCTACTGGCTCGACCTTTTGAAATCCTGCCCAAGGAAAACCAGATTTTCCTAAATGCCACGTTAGATCCAGCTCTTCAGCTACAATGGACCATTGCTTTGGACACCTACTATGCATGAATTTACCTACTGGCTCGACCTTTTGAAATCATGCCCAAGGAAAACCAGATTTTCCTAAATGCCACGTTAGATCCAGCTCTTCAGCTACAATGGACCAGATGACAGCAGCACAAAATGATAACATAACGATGGAACATCTATCCAGTCATCTGTGCCGAAAGAGGTGGCGCAGTGGTTAGTACACTGGACTCGCATTCGGGAGGACGACGGTTCAATCCTGCGTCTGGCAACCCTGATTTAGGTTTTCCGTGATTTCCCTAAATCACTCCAGGCAAATGCCAGGATGGTTCCTTTGAAAGGGTACGGCCAACTTCCTTCCCCATCCTTCCCTAATCCGCTGAGACCAATGATCTCACTGTTTGGTCTCTTCCCCCAAACAATCCAATCCAATCCCAGTCATATAAGGAAACATCGGAACGAACAATGCAACCAACTCAAATGATAGGCTCTAGCACATCAGCCATTTGTGTAATTTTGAGCATAATAAGTAATCTATGTGGCCATCTCAGATGTAGAGTTGCCCACATCCCACCCTTGCCTTCGTTCAACCTACAGGTCCACAGTATACATGTCAGTACCAGTGAAGAACTGACTCACCCATAGGGAACAATAATAAATTGAGCAAGGAAAAAGAGGGGAATAAAGCAAAGAGGAGCACAGAAATTCGGTGCTTAAGGATCGTTGGAATGAGATACTGTATCTAGTATAAAATAAAACGAGAAAGTGGACACGCCAAAATCTTATTCTGTTATAGTAAGGCCAACAAAACATGAATCCGGGGGACTGGATTAATCAAAGGAGGGAGGAAATGTATCGGCTCTAACTTCAACAGCTGGGACCACAACCCAGCTAGTGAAACCAGTTCATCTACGCTAGCCAATGCCCTGCCAGTTCAACAGCATTAGCAGACATGGCTTCTGCAACCGGCATTTCCACGTGAGGATTGTCACATGGACTGCCCTCTCATGAGTGACCAATCTATTACGTCAGTTACGGCCATACCAGGCCATCGATCGTGCTCCAGGTGTTTCGACGCAGCTTCGATACAGGGGGGCCTTCCGCAACTGTCAGCACACGGAAACGGGATATAAACTAGCCTATAAAATATTATGAATGGTCTCGAAGGAAGAAGTTTTTAAAAAAAAGTTTAATTGGCGCGAAGTAATGGATAAAAGTATATATCGATGTGTATCTTTGTGTATGCATTACTTATCCAAATATAGTTGTTTAATGCACTTATTATTGCATGACATTTTCACATAATTATATTTCAAATACTGTTGAACTGAAACTGCACTTGTAAATTTCAAATCTTCGAAAGGATTGCCTGTAGCAAGGTATTGCAGAGCAAAAGATAAGTATTGACCTGGAGGGTGTGTATTCTTTTTTTTTTTTCTAGATGATAGGGTACAGGTGCCCACAGAAATGTATTCACACGAGCCAGGACAAGTGGCTATGTATGTGTGTCGGCTGTCGCCACATCTGTCACACTGCCTCTTCTGAACCGTGAACCAAAGCCTACTGCCTGAGTGTCCAACGCAGGCATACAGACGCTGCCTTGTTGCCACAGCACCTCCCTGGAGCCGTCTACCGCCATACGCTACCAAGGTGACTGGCTGCATTCTTCACCTACCCACTTTGTCCACTGTGAATTGCAAAGTTGCACACGTGTGATTTAATGCAGAGATGGAGTGAAACCAGC
Organism: Schistocerca gregaria; assembly: GCF_023897955.1. Lineage (NCBI taxonomy): Eukaryota > Metazoa > Arthropoda > Insecta > Orthoptera > Acrididae > Schistocerca > Schistocerca gregaria. The sequence continues at coordinate 554,729,319 of NC_064920.1, forward strand.
ACTGACATCTCCTTGCAAGGGCCCTCATCATGTACTTGGCAGAAGTGAAAAAACAGTAGATATTTCAGTTAATGGCAAACCCAGTACTGTCTCCATCGACAGGTTTAAGCCAGCCTTCGCATAGCCAGAATTGCCACAAATGCATGCACAACGCAGTCAGCCACAACCTCCACTGAAAGGTGAAGCTCATCCAGAGCCTCGTACGCAAGCTTAACAGTGGGTGCACTTCCTGGTGCGATTCGTGGATGGCGCTCCGCTCTCCCCGAGGGGGCTTGTGTAGTGGCAGACGTCAACACACTCCGATAATAAGTCATCAGCTGATTTGTGTAGCGAAGCTGTCAAAAGAGTTTGCGTGCTGGCGGCTCAGAACAATTTGATTAAATTTCTCTTTGCTGCAGTGTGACATTATATGATTGATCTGACAAAAAACCTCAATTATTTACCGATCAAGCTGCGCTGATATACCTACCTTCTAAGATTGTTCTGTCTTGTGTCATTTATACATTTGTGTAGTTCTGCTTGTGCTATAGTAAACTGCTTTATCCTAAAATAAATTTTGCTCTTGATATACCAGAATTAATATTTCATATCTGTACCTGGCAGAGTTAAGAGTACTTCATATTAAGTTTGGAATGAATTCATCTACTTAGTATCAACATTTCAGTGTCAGTGTCTCACACAGCTTTCTTTTGTTGTAAATTTCGATCCCCGTATATTGAGGTACTTTGGACTACAGTTTCAGACACTGGATATATTTCGTAAACCACATCAAATACTGACGAATCGATTCCACAGACAGAACGTGAGAAGAGGGGCTAGTGTAACTGGTTAATACAAACCATAAAAAAATGCACGGAAGTATATTTTTTAACACAAACCTACGTTTTTTTTAAATGGAACCCCGTTAGTTTTGTTAGCACATCTGAACATATAAACAAATACGTAATCAGTGCCGTTTGTTGCATTGTAAAATGTTAATTACATCCGGAGATATTGTAACCTAAAGTTGACGCTTGAGTACCATTCCTCCGCTGTTCGATCGTGTGTATCGGAGAGCACCGAATTACGTAGGGTCTGTGGAATCGATTCGTCAGTATTTGATGTGGTTTACGCAATATATCCAGCGGTAACGTTAGGTGACTCACCCTGTATATGGGACAACTATCACAGATGTTCAAAATGCCACCACCAGCAGCAATACATATTTCCAGTCTGGTATGGAACGACTGCTGCACACTTGCTACCATTTTAGCAGAGATGTCCAAACAGGCTGCAGTAATATGTCATTGTATATCATCGGATGTAGTTCGTATATCCTTGTAGACAGTGTCTTCCAGCTTTCTCCCCCAAAAAAGATCTACATGAGTCAAATCCAGGAAGGGGCTGGCCAAAGTACAGGTGCTATGCACCCAATCCAATGATTTGGAAATAATTCATGAGACATGCTGTAGTACTCCGCGCGCTTGGGGATGGCCAGCCGTCATGTAGGTACGACAGGCTCCCCCTAGGCAGCAAAGGAACGTCTTCTAGCATCCGTGGAAGATGGTCTGTTAAGATTCTGTGGTAGAACCTAATTCTGCATGTTCAGTGTTCCACCTGTGAAAAACGGGTCTATTATCTGATAGTTCACTACCCTACACCTTATGTTAACTCTCCATGGATGCTGACATCCCACCTGACTAAACCAACGGGAACTGTCAACAAGCCAATACTGTATGTTTCGGCAGAGTACCTGGCAGTAGTTGGTAAATGTTGCTTCATCACTAAACAAGAAACACGATGCATCTGGAGTATCCAGCTTTAATGCCCACATACAGAAGTTAACACGATTCTCATAATTGTTTCCACTCAGTTCTCGATGGAGAGATGTGATAGGGATGGAACCTGTGTCGATGGAGAATCTATAGGACACTTGCCTGACTCATGCCACTTCCTTATGCAAAGGCGCAGGAACTAACATGCGCATCGACTGCAACAGCAGCAAGAACATTAATTTCCCCTTATTCTGTAGTCACTTGTTTCCTTCTGTTATGTTGTCCTGGGGCTGCACTACCACTTTCACCTAACTGGTTGAAGAGGTTGATAAATAATTACCGGGATGGTTGATGTCTATTGGAATATCTTGCTGCATACATCATACAAGAACGAACTGCTTTCTTCCTACACTCTCCACACGCCATGAACATGTCAGCTTCTTCTCATCGATAAATCCCATCGTCCACTCACAACCTACTGCTTGGACTGGCACACACTAACTGACTAGTAAGTCACAGTGCATCCAAGGAACACACAAGCACACTGTAAACAAATTTAACAACATTTTACCTAATAACTACGAAGGTTGAACGACACAAACAAGTGTCAGTATGCAAAATTTTCAAAATGTGACATCTCGTAAACGACTCATACTAGAATCCTGCTAAAAACACCACTGACATTTTAATTTACACTAATTTTAGTTTGTTAATGTCAATAGGCATTGTTCCATTTAAAAAAGCATATGTTGCACAACACTTTCTAAAAATTATTACAGTCTGTTGACTGGCTAACAAAACCAGCCCCTGACTACCAATCCATTCTGTGGACACCGCACATCCACAGTTCCTTCCATTTCCGCAATATTTGCGGAGCAAGTTTTAAGTGATTCATCCTGTATGTATACAGGAATGGCAATGTTAGTATTTGTAGTTTCTTAAAATGGGCGAATTGGTTCATTATGGTTTACAGTGCACATATTTTTTTATGATTTTTGTCTGTATCTTTAGTATCTGCACTATCTCAGCTGACTTTTCCAAAAAAATCAATACCATACCTAATGCAGCATTCAAAGTAACTTATATGTATTGTCTTTCATGTGTCAATATCAACAACTGTGCAAACCTTAAGAATGAAAGTAAGTTTCGCATGATGTGTCACTGTCAAGTAACATACCTCGATGAAACTTCACTGTACAGAATATAACTGAAACAAATATGCAATGAAACGAACAGAAATGACAATTTTATGCAAAGACAATAATTACACTGAAGTCACTGCGATTTATAATGGTCTCCTGCAGATTACATAAGGCAGGACATTGTTCTTAATAGAGGGTCTGATCACCATGGCAAGGCATGCTCTGCAATGTGGTAACGTGCTGGCCACAAGGCTGGTGAGGAGTTCTTGTGGCAGAGCGTTCTATTCCTCTACAAGTGGGGTTGACACCTGCTGCATCGTCATCGGTGCATGTGGACATTCTGCAGTATGTCTTCCCAACACATCCCACTCTTGCTCAATGGGATCTAAGTCAGAGGAACGCCCAAGCCAGTCCACTTGCCGAGTATACTCTTTTTCCAGGAGCTTCTCCATGTGTGTTATTCGTAGCAGACACACAAAAATGAAGTCAGGGCCATTTTACTCCTTTGGGCTACGACCCATGTAGGGCTTTGACCTATATATCACAAACCCATTCTTGACGATCTTCCGCTCATTTTCTTCACCTTCTTTCTCCCATGTTTCTCAAGCCATTCTCCATGTCATCCAGGCATTGTTTCCGTTGTCTTCCTTTGCACTTCTGCCACTTGGATTTCCTCTGTAGACCTTCCTGCATATCTGTCTTCTGACATTTGCTCCACATGGCTAAACTATCTTATCCTGTTGCATCTGATTTCCAAAACCAGGTCAGTGTAATCGTATAGTTCTTCCACTCCTCATTGCCCTGACTCACTCACTATTCCAAAAATCTTTCTTAAGTTTTTCCTCTCCCATCTCATTAGTAACAGTCACTGTCCATATTTCTGAGCTGTACCTTACCGCCGGCTTTGTAATCATGCGATAGTCAGCAATCTTTGATTTTCTGCTGAGGTTACATGACTGAATAGTCTTAGTCAGGGAAAGGGAAACTCTATTTCCCGTAGCAACCCTTGCTTTTATTACTTCCCTTACACTGTTATCATCGGTAACTACCGCCACCAAGTACTGAAACTTCTCACGTGTCTCATAGTTGGCTCCATTCTGTTTGATTTCTCTTTAACGACAGTGTTGCTCCTGGAAGTGAACAGATACTGTGTTTTGGTTTTTTTACTCGAAGCCCCAGCTCTTCTTGCCATTTTCTAGTCTGTCAGATCCTTCTTCCACCTCCTCCGATCTTCTAGACAATATATAAACATCACCAGCTTGCGCTGGGTTTTGGTTCACACTGAGAGCTGAGAGTGCCATCTGGGTCATTGATATCAACCATTCTTATCACTCTCTCCAAAACCATGTCGAAAAGTTGTGTGTACAACACATCCTGCTGTCGTAGCCATTGGTTAACCTCAAATTCCTTTGCGAGTTTTCCTTCTATTTTCACTTGGCATTCCATTATCACAACCCGCTAATCTCAGGGGTTGTAATATGTCAGAACGACTGAGGGGTACGGTTTACGAGAGGGCAATGACTCACGCCGAAGCATGCAGAAGCATGCAAGTGTGTCATTCACTTTATTACGTCAACGATACACAGCGGGCCTTGCACTGAAATCGGCGATGGCGCCGCACAGTGTGCATGAGTCAGTGCCAAGGTGGCTGCCGGAATATGCAGCGTCAGCATCCGCTTGCCCAGCCAAGCGGACGAAGTGATCCTACTCATGCTATGGCTAAGTGGCCATTGTATGCATTAACTGTGCCCATGGCCTGGAACATTGCTGACTGCTCACTCAAGCGCGACTCGAGGACCCCATGTAGAACGCCAAAGGGAAGCACCCGACTGCTGTCGTTGTGGCGAGCCTTAGCAGCTCTGGCGATCCGCCCAGGGCAGCTTGTTCAGACAGTTCTACATCCAGGAGGCCACGAGTTCACACTCCATGCTCCCCCTCCCTCTTGCGGATGAGAGCTTGCAGTCTGCCGGACGATGCCATCCAGAGAGTGAAGGCTAGCAACCCTCTCGCTCCTTGCACTGGTGTAGCTCTGAGGTGCTACACATCCCACCACAGCAATGACCCATCCGTGCAGTGGAGGATGAGGTAGCTTCAGCGGGCTGGCTAGTCGCCAATATCCATCACCAAAACGTCATCCTGATTGGCCTGCAACTTAATCAATCGTAATTCTCTCTGGTTGTAAATGTGGACAAAATGGCGACATGACTGCCTACTTTGAGCCTCCAGGCTCGCTTATTTGTGAGTCTTTTACCTACGCTTCTGATGTAGGTACTCTGGAGGGGACAAGTGGAGAGCTCTTCGATAATTACAACGTCAGCTTTCTTCAGCCCACTTCGCCCCCAACACACAGTCACTAGACGCTGTTGTAACTGCAAAATATGGGTTCTTTACAGCACATCGGTGTCCTGTGCTGCCCTGGTTACTTCACATTTGTAAACAATGTCTTCCAGGCTGTGCCTTCCCACCTGCGATAGGTGTCGTAAACTTGCCTCACAGAATCGTTTGAAAAATATCAACATGGCCTGCGCCTGCCACCTAGTGTGCCAATCAGTCCCTTAACTAGTGTGTTCCAGCCATAGCTACGCGAAATTTGCAGGAGTTTCCCACATCTGCCCCTGTACTTCTTTGTGGCGCACCATACCACTTCCCTTCGGAGAAGATTCGTCCCAAATCTTTAACACCATTGTCGCACTCAACTGCCTTAACACTTAATAATTTACACATTGAGGACAATCTCCCAAATTCACCATACAGGACTTCCGCCCACATTTTACTGCTACCATGTATCCCTTATCATACACTAATTGAGATCTTAAAACTAACTGCTACTCGAACCCTTGACCATCAACCATTCTACTGGTAACTGGCCTGTTGGCACATGCACGGTCTGTGCGCTCTTGTGTCTTACCCAGAAATACAGTACGCAAAAGCCTGCTAGAAACTAGAGATGGGGGATCCGCTCCTGAACTAATTCATAGAGTTGAATCTTTCAAAGGAGTGAACCATCAGTGAGTCAGAAAAAAGAACGGTAGCTGCACACGTTTCCCATAGCACAGAGAGAGAGAGAGAGAGAGAGAGAGAGAGAGAGAGAGAGAGAGAGAGAGTCGAGTAGATCAGTGGGGCTTCTGCTGGTCAGAGCACACTGCATGCCACACAACATAGCCAGTGCCGGCCTTTGCCCTGCTTCTGTCTTGGCTGCCTGTATTGTGCAGTGCCCCAATGGATTTTGTGTTTCACATATGCTGTGCCGTCTCTGTGCTTCCTCTGCCATATGCAGTGTCTGGCGCACCTTAACTAAGCATCGCACTCCGTAGGTGATCGTTACAGTCGCACGTCCTGCCCTGTGGGCAGTTGATGCGAGCAGCAGGACAGAGAACCTCCTAGCGGAGAACATAAGAACTACTTGCAACTACCTGCTCGCAAGAGAACGGACGATTTGTCTCGGAGCAGGTGACTGGTGGCCGTTCACTGCTCCCCCTACCCTCGGAACTCGCCCGCTCAACGCTCACCCCACCGTTCTCGACTCTAGCCAGAGCGTTGAGCAAAGCAACTCAGGTGTCACTCTGGTCACTGCGGTCTTAGCTCACGCAGTAATACAGCTCGCGGCTCGACCTGCTTGACTCAGCGCCTCTGCATCGGAGTTCGTCTCTACTGGATACTGTTCTTCGTAGTAATACCGTTATGTATACATAATTTGTTCTTATTTTATTTTTATTTGTTTAAACTGATCAGATTATGTTCCTGACAGCTCCTCTTACTATAGGATTTTTTATTATGGTCACTCGAATTTACGCTTTAATTACGAGCGAACCGGTAAACGTATAGCAAAATGTGATACACCAATATTTTCCTTGTTTTATTCTGCGGAAGGCTATATGAAGCACTTTGGTCTTACAGCCAAATTTATATATTTTTTTCTTATTGTAGTACGGATTTTGCGATTTTAGGCGTCTTCGGAAGGAAACGTTCACTTTAACAATGTATGGCTTGCGATGTATTGGTACGAAGTTAATGAAATTTTAATACATTATAGCCAAATATATTGTTAATGTAAATCTGAAGTTACAACATTTCCCAATCACCCAAAAAACCACGATAGTGCAAAATAAATCAATAATCAAAAACTTTGTTATATCTGTATTACTTCAAAATAGGATCAAATAAGATCAAAATACAGGTATAGTACTGGAATAAACTAAGTTTCAAAGGGCACTGTGCCTTCCATTTATTTTCTATTGTGCATGAGGGGTGAGTCATGAAAAAGAGCTAGTTCATTTCAGGGAGTGAACAGTTCTGATCCGATCTCTGAAAAGAACAGTTTTGCCCATCTCTACTAGAAACACGCCACAACTGGTGGCCGATACACTCACCACTAATACTTTGTGCTCCTGTTCTTCCTGGAAATGATGTACATGCTGCCACATTTGTTCCATCTAAATTCGCCCTTGCTGGGACTCTATTAACCTGTCCAGGGACTGGAAAAGTTCTGGATTGTGTGTGTCATTTAAATACATTAAATTCTGAATGGATAATACCCTCAGAGATCCTTCTGGCCAATACAATGTATTCTGCAACAATGTTATAATAGTTGAGCCTGTGAGCATAGCCGAATGGGAAAATCCATCCCGACTGTCTCACAAGTCGTGCCATTTATGATCATTCTGCTTTCCCGAAGGTCGAGTTTTTTCAGTTATACTAGTCAGCCTCCTTCCTAGCAATTCAACCATGCAGTTTATGGCTTGAATACTGAGTATAATCAATAAGTACTCATAATCTGGAAGTATTTTCGTGCTGGCAGATGCTTTTTACCACAACTCATCTCATTTACTTCCCTAGAAAACTCGCTTCACATGTCCGCATATCAGTCCGTACTTGGTCGTCTGGACAGACCGGAAATTGCCCTATCACCGCCTTCCTTTTTACGAGAACGCAAAACCCCTAAAAAAAAGACATCAGTAATCATGACATGAAAAACTAATAACTCTGCAAAAAACGAAAAACAAGAAATATCCCTACGCCAAAAAGAAATACCGTGTCCCTGATATATTACACCACAATAAAAAAGAACAAATTACAATTATACAACTTACTTATTCAACCTTTACCTATGCAGAATATCATGTATCTTAATGTTGCTCACCAATTCCAGGTTCCTTCTTTTTACTCTTCGTAACTTTCACCTCCTGATTGGCTGCCGGCAACAGTGGTGCCCCTCTATCATTCCTTTAAAAGGCTTTATATGACTGACGTGTATAGCAGACGTTTTTGTGGGGAATAGTCTTCGTGGTGACCAGTAAGGTCATTTCCCTAGAATTTTGTTAAAAATGTCTTCGTTTTCCCCTTTGACATGTAGGGACTAGTGACCATTATCCATTGACTCACGTGGTATTGTGGCAATTTGCTCATACTTCTATTTGATTGTTGCTAGCTTTCTAGCATCTTCGTGTTTGCCTTTTACACATTCCTCCAAACATCCCTAAGTCTTCTGGGAAGCTTCCTCACCAGCTCACCATCTGGTCCTCAAATGGTGACAAGCCCATTTCAGTATGAACCTTCGAATTATAGGCACACAGTACATATAGTAAATAGGTATCCCAATCGTCGGGTCTGGAATCTATGTGATAGCTCAACATCTTTGCAATTGTCTTGTGCGTACATTCCGCTCTTCCATTGGTCTGGAGATGAAACGGGTTCGTCTATAACTTGCTTATATGTGCAACACATGGCATAGCTGCTTCATTAAATGCTAGATAAAATTCGTACCTTAGTTTATAATTATGACCTCAGACACCCTGGACTTAGTTATTCGGTTGTTTACTAACACCTGCACTACAGTACTAGCCCATTGGTCTGGCATTGGTACCATTGGCAAAAATCGAGAAAAATGATCGATGACCATGAGAACATACCTACTTCCTGCAGTGTTTTATTAAATGCTCAGGTACTGAAATCCCTCCCCGCTACTGTCCGAACCCACGGATGCTGAGGAACTCTCATAATTTTCTGCTGTCAGTTCTATCCCCTCAATTTATTTCTGCCCTTCAGTCATCGACAGTGCTTCAGACATATCAGGAAGAACGCTGCTGAACACTGCTGCAGTAACAAATATTCCTTCTTCATCAAGTTCAACAAAAGAAGCATTAGACACAGGAATATCGGAAACATTTGCACTTAACAATAATAGCCTGAATTGGTTTTTTACGTCTATCGGAGTTGGATGGTCATAAAAATGTCTCAGGCCCCTTACAAGAGAAAAGAAGTATTCGAGACAGTCCTGATTCAGTAAGTATGTATTTGACATCGTATTCTCTTAAGTCGCTGAATAGACCTAAAATTGACCAAATACACTTCATGAATCCTTTCTGAAAAGGTAAGAAATGCCTTGATGATTCAACGTTCATCCTCTCACAGCAGTTGTAGAACTTGCGCAGGCATTGTTCTTGTGCTTCAAAATGAATTCCGAATCCACATGCCAGAGGTTTCTTACTTTTGGAGGTCCATGAATTGAGGACATCGAAAGTATCGTCAACCAGCTGTATGAAGTCACTAGCGTGTCCTTCTTCTGGCATTAAATACCGAACGGCCTGTGAAGTTATGTGAGATAGCAATTCGACTGCTAAACGCACTCTCTGTCGGTCTCTTCCCTTAACAGTGATGTGTTGCTGGGTTAATGTTAGGCACATTTTCATTTCCCCACTGTCTAAAGCCAAAAGTCTCTCAAACACGGATTTCGTCACTGCCTTATTTTCTACAATAATACCTTCATCCAGCAAATGATTCCGCAACAGCTTAAGCAAATGTGGGACATCAGCGAACACCTACACACGTTTCCATGTGTCGCTAGGATGGAGGAAACAAGCGTTTATGTGCGTCACGCCAAGCTCATTCGAAACGCAAGCGTTTTTTGTTCCCATGTCTGCTACATAAGCTACAACCTCATATGAATTGCTGTCTAAGGCGACAATAATTTCATTCAAGAGGGCAGCTGTCTTGCGAACATCAAAATCAAAATAAACAGGTTGTTTCCAGCTTGCAAACAGTCCATGCACCATAACAACTGAAACATTACCGTGGGGTCATAACACCCTGTCCTCTTGTTAATCATAGCAAATCCTACTGTCGATGTTCATTTCGTCGAAGGACAAAATACAAACACGTTGCCTGTCAGTGAATGTTTTAGCCTGCATTTTCATCATAATCAAAATGCCAGGGCTGCAACTAAAAGAGCGGTTTATCCAGGCCCTCAACGTCGACACAGCTCGTAGAGGATACCCGATTTTTTTCCTCAGAAAATTATAACATTTCCGAGATATAGCACGGAGAGTAATTGATTTACAAATATCTTCATTACTCCATCCAACCCTTTTGAGTCACTTAATAAACTTTTTATTTGATTGGGTGAAAATATTTTTCCCAGCACTCGAGTAATTTTCTTAGATACAAGAACCTCCTTATTAATTTCTTCCTCGCGCGTAAGTCGTCGCGTTCTAGACAACTGATTCCGAACATCTTTATTCCTCGCTCGAAGTTGCACACACTTGTTTGTAAGAACAGCATTCCTTCTTCCTAATGCCGCTATAGTATTCATCAAAGTAACTTTATCTGTGTCTGAAAAAAACTACCATCTGTACATGTGCTCTTATTATGATGTTTCTTATTTGGTGACAGCTTTTCTAGAGTTTCCGGAGATCTCTTGTGTAGTTCTCGTTTCTTACGCCATTTGGTTCTGTCTTCTGTTGCGAGTGACACATTGACAGTCGCACTACTGCACGCAAATTGCACGAAGGAACTGCATCTGGCTTGAGCATTCTTACTTAGGGCAAATTACGCAATTCAGACTGTACATGGACACTGTCTTTCCTACATTTCGACAGCCATAGTTTTTGTAATGTTTCATTACGCGGGAAACTGTGATGCATTACGTCAGTTCCCTTTGTGTTCCGGTTGTAGGAAAAACAGCCTGTAACAGCACAGCCTGGCATTGTAAAAATTAATTTTCTCACTCACCTGTAGATTCTCCAATTAGAATTTCACAGGACGAACCATAAACTATAGAGCTGGCGAACACAATGTTGATTCCGCTGTGCACTATCGCAAACTATTTCAGTTCCGAATCAAATATCAATTACAGCAAAACTGCAACACTCCCGAATGTTTCCGCTGTTGACTGAGCATCTCAGAAGAAAGAACCCAATCAAAATACTCCTTCAAACACAACAGAACACAACAAAAACAATCACACCATTCGAACTGTGTACTGCTTGGCGCAGCTGCTTCCACCGTGACGTCATGCGCACAACTGAGAAAACAAGTTGATTTCTGCACATCACTTTCTGCGCCCCCCCTGCATAAGTGCAGTGAACAATGAGATAGCGTGTGGCGAAAGGACAGCTTCTCAGAATGGCTAGTGAACCAAAAGCCAAGTAGAAAAACAATTTTTAAAATATAGTGAAAGAACAATTTAAGAAATGTAACATTTTCCCCCTGTTAATACTGCTTAACCAATGTAAGGAGAAATAAGAGAAGTCGATGTTAGCACGCCATGGACGTGCGATATGTAATATGAATATACGTGAATATAATTACGTGCTATAAGTATATGTGATTGTATTTATGTGTATGAATTTGTAATGGTCAAGGAAATGAGCTTTATAGATATACTTGAAGTAGCATAAGGGTATTAAAACTCCATTGATGTGCACCAAGTGACTGAACTATGAACCCCAAAGTTAAGAAGTCTACTGTATACTGTCTCCCTAAATAAAGAGACTTATTTCCATCAGTGTACAGTAGGGGGGCATTTGTGATAAACTTTTTGCATTTCCTTTATGTTTTCGTCTTCTTTAAAGGCAAAGAGAGAATATGAAGCGGTAGTCCATCATAGAGCCTATGCCTACCGTCATGTATTTTTGACTTTCAGTTGTTAAAAAACAGAGGATTTTTTTTCTGGTACCAGTAGGAGGAAGGAAGGATTCGCGCTCAGCTAATGAACGAGTGAGAAGCACACCATTTTTAGCGAGTAGTTGTAGACCGCCATTTTGAGGTCGCTATGAACAAGTGAGGAGTATGTATTTCATATGTGTACCTTTTAGAAAATACAGTATTGTTTTATTAACAGAAAGGTCGTGTGAGTTATTATTTCAAATAGTACGATAATTACAAAAACTGAAGCCCACCTGTGTACTTTGGAAAATTACGAAGATCCGATAAGCTTAATGGGAACACGCTCAAGACTTCAAACGTGAACACGACGACCAAACGTAGCATTATAAAGAATGGTAAGCACAAATCTACAGCGGAAAAAGAAACTACTTCGCCCTGCAAAATAATATGAAATAATGCGAACTTATTTCCAGGCATAGCTTAGCTTATTGTGCTTGCCATTCATGCCGAAAAATTAATCTCATTAACTCAATACATTCTAAAAAAAAGCCACATTTCAACATTATATTATCATCTATTCCATTATTTTATTATATTTTATTACGTACCACACGAATATGTAATAAAAATGGGGGTTCCTATTTAAATAAACGCAGTTGATATCCGTTTGACATATGGTAGCGCCATCTAGCTGGCCAACCACAGCGCCACCTGGTTCCCCCTTCAAGCTAGACAAGTTTTGTTATTTGAAGTTTTTTCGTTTGACGCTTATCTCGTGAGATATTTGATCCGGTCACGATCAATGGACCACCCTGTATACACATTTTACACAACGTAAGCCACAGTAACTTTACAGTACAATATATACACATTTTACACAAACAGTGCAGGTGTCTTCTATATCTATACAGCACCCAAAAAATTATGGTATGCCTACACTCACACCGGCTATTTGTCACGATGCTCCTCAGTCCCAGGGAAGCTCATTAAATACGGAAAGACTCTTACACAGTTGCACTACACTCTCACTGAGGGCAGAAGCTTGAATATAGAGGGTGAACCTGCATCCTTGCTTGCCCACTTTTCTACACACATCTCCAGACTCGGGGATTATAAGAACAAACGTATTTTCGCATGGGTAGCCATATAATTATACCGTTTTCGGGGTACTTCTCGGTATCAAGCACTAGGCAGCATCCTACCGATTGCTAGCGCAACGTAATTCCCAAGATACAGACTGGAAATTATTTCTCTACAAAACCCAAACTTTAGCGAGATGCAGCGTGCTGTGAACCATTGAGTAACTAGAAACAAATAGAGGAAATTAATATTCCCACTCTCGAATATCGATGTCGGTGATGCAGCAGATTCGAAATCATCCTTATAATTTACAAGGTCAACTAAGGTGTTTCTCATATCTAGAGAACTGGCAAACATGTCTTCCAATGTCTTCCACATGCTAGATGCACACCCCACAATCGATCTTCTCTCAACTAAATAAAGGCGCGAAACGTGCAGAAGCAGTCAACTGAACAATTTACATAGGAGGGAATAACAGTCCAGCACAAGCGCACCTCCGTACACAATCTTCTCAACTTTCCACTTGATCACGAAAGCAGCCCAACACATACTCAGCATTAGTTCGCTAGTCGATCGTCTAGAGGAGGGCAAAGTTAACTCAGATATATTCCTGCAATCTAACAGGTCTCTGCATCCAGACGGCTGCTGCCGTTAATGGCAAACGTGAATCATTCCCGCACAGGTCATCGGCGCTGCACAGGCAGAATCAATCTTCCCAAGAAATCGGTCACATATATATTTTATTCCTGTACTTACAACTAAATGTTATGATCGCGGTCACACTTGAACAGCATTCGACAATGAGCGAAGTATCGGAAATACACCCTGCTGAAAGGTGTGGCTCTGGAAATGGAAATATCTGTACCTTCCTTACGACTGGACACAGTCATCTCCTTTACACATGTCGGAACACAAACACATACATTATAAGCCTGATGCTCAAATGTGAACATATCACGCACCCCCCACTACCACTAAGTATAAAACCTGACCAATAAATGATCACACACGATGCAAAATAATACTGACCGAAAATCAACGATGGGTGGGCATGTCTCTTAGGTTTTTCTTGCGAGTGCTACCACTGTGTCTTAGAAAGAGAGACATAATCGGCCAGATGTTAAAAAACCCGATAGCAACAACTACTGTATGTTACCATCACAAGCGGTCTTGGTTCTACAGCTGCACACAAGTTGTTGTTATTGTTGTCTTCAGTCCTGAGACTGGTTTGATGCAACTCTCCATGCTACTCTATCCTGTGCAAGCATCTTCATTTCCCAATACCTACTGCAACCTACATCCTTCTGAATCTGCTTAGTGTATTCATCTCTTGGTCTCCCACTACGATTTTTACCCTCCACGCTGCCCTCCAATACTAAATTGGTGATCCCTTGATGCCTCAGAACATGTCCTACCAACCGATCCCTTCTTCTGGTCAAGTTGTGCCACAAACTTCTCTTCTCCCCAATCATATTCAATACTTCCTCATTAGTTACGTGATCTACCCATCTAATCTACAGCATTATTCTGTAGCACCACATTTCGAAAGCTTCTATTCTCTTCTTGTCCAAACTATTTATCGTCCATGTTTCACTTCCATACATGGCTACACTCCATACAAATACTTTCACAAACGACTTCCTGACACTTAAATCTATACTCGATGTTAACAATTTTCTCTTCTTCAGAAACGCTTTCCTTGCCATTGCCAGTCTGCATTTTATAACCTCTCTATTTCGACCATCATCAGTTACTTTGCTCCCCAAATAGCAAAACTCCTTTACTACTTTAAGTGTCTCATTTCGTAATCTAATTCCCTCAGCATCACCCCACTTAATTCGACTCCATTCCATTATTCTCGTTTTGCTTTTGTTGATGTTCATCTTATATCCTCCTTTCAAGACCCTATCCATTCCGTTCAACTGCTCTTCCAAGTCCTTTGCCGTCTCTGACAGAATTACAATGTCATCGGCGAACCTCAAAGTTTTTACTTCTTCTCCATGAATTTTACTTTTGTTTCCTTTACTGCTTGCTCAATATACAGATTGAATAACATCGGGGAGAGGGTACAACCCTGTCTCACTCCCTTCCCAACCACTGCTTTCCTTTCATGCCCCTCAACTATTATGACTGCCATCTGGTTTCTGTACAAATTGTAAATAGCCTTTCGCTCCCTGTACTTTACCCCTGCCACCTTCAGAATTTCAAAGAGAGTATTCCAGTCAACATTGTCAAAAGCTTTCTCCAAGTCTACAAATGCTAGAAACGTAGGTTTGCCTTTTCTTAATCTTTCTTCTAAAATAAGTCGTAAGGTCAGTATTGCCTCACGTGTTCCAACATTTCTACGGAATCCAAACTGATCTACCCCAAGGTCGACTTCTACTAGTTTTTCCATTCGTCTGTAATGAATTCGCATTAGTATTTTGCAGCTGTGACTTATTAAACTGATAGTTCGGTAATTTTCACATCTGTCAACACCTGCTTTCTTTGGGATTAGAATTATTATATTCTTCTTGAAATCTGAGGGTATTTCGCCTGTTTCATACATCTTGCTCACCAGATGGTAGAGTTTTGTCAGGACTGGCTCTCCCAAGGCCGTCAGTAGTTCTAACGGAATGTTGTTTACTCCCAGGGCCTTGTTTCGACTTAGGTCTTTCAGTGCTCTGTCAAACTCTTCACGCAGTATCGTATCTCCCATTTCATCTTCATCTACATCCTCTTCCATTTTCATAATATTGTCCTCAAGTACATCGCCCTTGTATAGACCCTCTATATACTCCTTCCACTTTTCTGCTTTCCCTTCTTTGCTTAGAACTGGGTTTCCATCTGAGCTCTTAATATTCATACAAGTGGTCCTCTTTTCTCCAAAGGTCTCTTTAATTTTCCTGTAGGCAGTATCTATCTTACCTCTAGTGAGATAAGCCTTTACATCCTTACATTTGTCCTCTAGCCATCCCTGCTTAGCCGTTTTGCACTTCCTGTCGATCTCATTTTTGAAATGTTTGTATTTCTATTTGCCGCTTCATTTACTGCATTTTTATATCTTCTCTTTTCCTCAATTAAATTCAATATTTCTTCTGACACCCAAGCATTTCTACTAGCCCTCGTCTTTTTACCTACTTGATCCTCTGCTGCCTTCACTACTTCATCCCTCAAAGCCACCCATTCTTCTTCTACTGTATTTCTTTCCTCCATTCCTGCCATTTGTTCCCTTACGCTCTCCCTGAAACTCTGTACAACCTCTGGTTTAGTCAGTTTATCCAGATCCCATCTCCTTAAATTCCCACCTTTTTGCAGTTTCTTCAGTTTTAATCTACAGTTCATAACCAATAGATTGTGGTCAGAGTCCACATCTGCCGCTGGAAATGTTTTACAGTTTAAAACCTGGTTTCTAAATCTCTGTCTTACGCTTCTATAACCTATCTGAAACCTGTCAGTATCTCCAGGCTTCTTCCATGCATACAGCCTTCTTTTATGATTCTTGAACGAAGTGTTAGCTATGATTAAGTTGTGCTCTGTGCAAAATTCTACCAGACGGCTTCCTCTTTCATTTCTTAGCCCCAATCCATATTCTCCTACTACGTTTCCTGTTCTCCCTTTTCCTACTACCGAATTCCAGTCACCCATGACTTAAATTTTCGTCACCCTTCACTATCTGAATAATTTCTTTTATTTCATCATACATTTCTTCAATTTCTTCGTCATCTGCAGAGCTAGTTGGTATATAAACTTGTACTACTGTAGTAGGTGTGGGCTTCGTATCTATCTTGGCCACAATAATGCGTTCACTATGCTGTTTGTAGTAGCTTACCCGCATTCCTATTTTCCTATTCATTATTAAACCTACTCCTGCAATACCCCTATTTGATTTTGTGTTTATAACCCTGTAGTCACCTGACCAGAAGTCTTGTTCCTCCTGCCACCGAACTTCACTAATTCCCACTATATGTAACTTTATCCTATCCATTTCCCTTTTTACATTTTTTAACCTACCTGCCCGATTAAGGGTTCTGACATTCCACACTCCGATTCGTAGAACACCAGTTTTCTTTCTCCTGATAACGACATCCCCGCCCGGAGATCCGAATGGGGGACTATTTTACCTCCGGAATATTTTACCCAAGACGACGCCATCATCATTTAATCATACAGTAAAGCTGCATGCCCTCGGGAAAAATTACGGCCATAGTTTCCCCTTGCTTTCAGCCTTTTGCAGTACCAGCACAGCCAGGCCGTTTTGGTTATTGTTACAAGGCCAGATCATTCAATCCTCCAGACTGCTGCCCCTGCAACTACTGAAAAGGCTGCTGCCCCTCTTCAGGAACCACGCATTTGTCTGGCCTCTCAACAGACACCCCTCCGATGTGGTTGCACCTACGGTACGGCTATCTGTATCGCTGAGGCACACAAGCCTCCCCACCAACGGCAAGGTCCATGGTTCATGGGGGGGGGGGGGGGGGGTGTATGGAAGCTTAGTCAGACAAATCTATTAAGTTCCTTGGGATCATATGGTGCATCAAGAAACTCATTACGCTTCACAAGTTCTTTGTAAAATTCCACTGGGTTCTTGTCAGCATAGTTTTCTCACATCAAGATGCTTAACTATACCCGTTCTTGCATGCTTCTAGACCAGAACTCGTTGAGGAAAGCCAATTTAAAATCCTCGTACGTTCGACAGTCCTTAAGCATTATTTGCATTTGGGTAGCCGCTCCACATCTCAGGTGACTGCATGTGAATTTTATTCTGAGCACATCTCCTCATGTGTGAGGTAGCGAGTGCTGAAATTGGTTTAAGCACATCGAGGGAGCTATGTCGTGATTCGGATTTGGGAAAAGAGAGTAGGACTGTACAGAGACAAAGTGTCTCCTGCATCCTTCCTCGTCACTATCGGAATTCATACTGCTGTTCGCCGTTCGCACAGGTGGCGCAGAATTTCCTGTCAGATTACAGAGTCTCTCTTCGAAATCACGGTATTCCTCGTCTTCTCCACACGTACGCTTACCACTCCTCTAGCTGCGTTACTAATAGTGGCACTGCCCTCTGCGCTTTCGTTTTCCCGCAGCTTATTATGCAAGTCAATTATCAGGGCCCGATTGCGTTTGTGTCTGTTTGCACCCTTTTAAACCGCAGCAGTGACTGCATTTCTTCGGATTCCGCAATTGCGGCCGTCTGTGTCCTGTCCGAGTCCGCCTCATTCGCTAGCGTCATCTTTTCTACCGCCCTCGTTAGGGCACCCACATGATTGATTATTTTCTCAATCTCGTCCGCTTGCGCCGTAATCTGCTCACCCTGAGCAGCCACTTGTTCGCTCACGCGAGCAACAGCCTCTCTTTGCTCCTTGCAGACGTCTTGTGGGACTTACTTCATTTGCCACTCCGAAGGAATGACGATTTCTCGCGAGGACAGTTCTTTTCCTAATACTATTACACGATATTCAAGCCTGCCCATGGCCACACTTACTTCGGTTTGCACAGACTGTATCTCTTTTAACATGGAGTCTGCTAGTGCTTGGTTTCCAGCAGCTGCTGTTTCGATTCTGGTTTGTAACGCTTCTAGGCTTCCTCGTAGTGCCCTAGCTTGATTCTTGTTTGTCAAATCGCACATTCATTGCGCCTGTTTGCTCGTCCAATTTCCTTGTTAGGTCATCTCACAACTCGTTATTTGAGTCACGCAATGCATCACTTAACGCTTTACTTGGCTCATTCAGTTCTTCGCTTGATGCTTTATTTGACTCATTTAATTTGTCACTCAATGCTTTATTTGAGTCATTAATCTGTAAGGTCAGGTTATCATTTAATGCTTTATTTGTCCTTTTGTGCTCATGGGCTTGCTGCTTCATGAAATGAAGAATGCTTGCTAAAAGCGGGTTCTCCATGCTCATACCTTCCGTGCTCACCAAGATCGTTGGAATCGGTTCATTCGCAACTGCCCCTTCCGCACCCTCACTTGTGCTGACGGCTTCCAAGGTCGTTCCCACGCTTTCTACCACAGATTCCGTTAGGGTCGTGCGGGGCCTACCTGTTTGTTCGCCACCCATGGTCAGCTGACCTTGCAGGTTCAGTGCCCCTCGTTCGGACTCTAGACCAGCTGGCAATGCTGGCACACTCTCCACACTATAGTTTCCAACACTCAGTGTGTCCATTTCCACTATACTTTTAGCACGCACCCTGGTAATGGCTGACTCATTACCTATCTCTACTGATACAACCCCTGTCTCTTACACCTTACACAGTATACAGGCACAAAACATGAATGAAAATTCTAGTTACCTACGTTCTTGTTCTAAAATACCCATCAATTTTTCAATAGAACACTGAGCCATGGCAAAAATCTCTGTTCTGAAGAGATCGCCGCAGAGCGTAATGTGAAGCAGTAGCCCTCCGTTTCTGGCAGTGGCGCCTCTGTGGCAATTGCAGCTTTGGTGTCTCCCTCTGGTGGGAAACGGGAAAGGTTCCTTGTTCGCGTGCATGTAAGGGGCGCTATGAGCTCGCCAGTCGATCAGTCTGGGTCAGTCTCTCGTCCCCAGCTTGCTAGTCTGTCTCTCGTCTGCAGTTGTGAGGCAGCTAATGTTTGTCTGTCGTGCGGAGTGCTAGTATGTCTGTAGTCCGGATCAACTTTTAAAGCCGGCTGGATCGATCGGTTGGTCGGTCGCGCACTGAGACACAAGATGACTTGTCCGTCTTGAGCGTCGGCGCATGTGAGGTTGCCACGTGAGTCCAGTAGGCCGCGTCGTACAGCGAGGGTTAGTGGCTTCGCGGTCGACACGAGAGCAACAGGAGTCAACCCACGACAAAGTCTGGCCGGTGCGAGCTGCGATGTCGTGGTGTAACTGGTTCTCCGAGCGCTTCTGGGCCCCTTCAGTTAGCAAATTGTGGAGCTTGGCTCCGTCCTTTCCTGGTGCAGGGATGTCGTTTTGCCAGTGGGCGTGTTCCCTCTGCATGGTTGGGTCCGAGCCAGTATTTCCGCCTTCATGTGTCTGGAAGTGAGTGGGAGACGTACCAGCTCAAATGGTTCAAATGGCTCTGAGCACTATGGGACTCAACTGCTGCGGTCATTAGTCCCCTAGAACTTAGAACTACCTAAACCTAACTAACCTAAGGACATCACATACATCCATGCCCGAGGCAGGATTCGAACCTGCGACCGTAGCAGTCGCACGGTTCTGGACTGCGCGCCCAGAACCGCGAGACCACCGCGAGACGTACCAGCAGTGCAGTCGCGACGGAGCAGCAGTCGCGGACGGAGCAGCGGGCAGTCGGTCGATTGGTGCAGACCAGGAAAGACGGGAGATCGGCGCGCCTTCCTGCGTCCATTGAAGCGGCTGGCAGCGGACGGTTCGGGAGAGCGATTTGGGATTGCTGCGCCAGGTCTTCTCGATAAATCGCAGATATTAGAAGTTAAGTGATTGATGATATGTTGTTTCATTTACTTGTTAAATTCTACTTGTTTTCTTGGTCAGTCTCTCGTCCCCAGCTTGCTCGTCTGTCTCTCGTCCGCATTTGTTAGGCAGTTAATGTCTGCCTGTCATTCGGAGCTGCCTCTGTCATGTTTGTCGGATTCGGTGTGTTAACGAATTTATTGCTTGGGATGTAACGGCCTCATTCCTGAAATGCGTTTTGATGTTACCTATCGTCTTGAGAGGCAGTATCTGCGTACTGTAGAGCATGTTAACTTGTTTGGCCAACCTTGTATAATTTTACATAAGATTGTATATCATGGGCTTTTATTTAAATGGCCATTTTAGCATATGAAGTTGCCACCCTTCCATCGTAAGACTTTTCTTAGAAAGTTAAAAATCAAGTTGCACCTTCGGTGGCAAAGTTAATTTCTTTATTTTAGTGTTTTGTACCATTTTCACCCGTCCTATGGGGTGCATAGTTTGTGTGCTTGTGTGAATTGTTAAAACTTTTAGTTTAAAGTAATCTGGTGTGTTGCAGATTGGCACCAGTGTCGTCTTTCAGAGGTTGTTGTGAGCGGTCGTGACTACGGCCGTGTCAAAAGGGAGCGGCAAGATTCTCAGCCTGAAAGCTCATACGCTCAAAAATTGGTTTCTCTCTGCCTCTGAATAAATTGTAACTTGATATTTAGAGGGTGCTTTCTGCTTATAATTTTAAACCTGTTTCTGTAATAAAAAAAACGCTTTTAGGAACAAAATTTCCATTTGTTAAAAGCAATTTGATTATGATTTCATCAGTTACTCCCTGGCAACTAATTCCACGCTTACATAATATAATTAAATGGGTTAATGTTTTTGATGAATTGTTCGTCTTTTTAAGAATATTCTTTGAAGATAAATTTCACAGTTCAAACACGACACACCCAAAACAACAGAAAACAACACAAATAAAGACAATGCTGTATTCAACAGAAGCAGAATTGTGCTATGCTGTACAATAAAAATATTATTAGTACATTAAAATTTTGTTGTAACTAGTACATCTTAGTTACTGGTCAGAAGGGCCTGCGACTTGAAATCCGGGACAGGGATGCCATATGGAACGTAACCTTCAACCAGCGGTGGTATAGTTAATGTTATAACTCGACCTGGTAAGAAGATTACCGTCACTTGTCATGTCCTCCAGCTCCTGCAAGCTACCCTCTGTAGGAATGGTTTAACAAATTCGTGTGGTCCACGAAATCACAGGTCCTGTGAGCTATTGCCGGGTATTAATCATTTCTAGCAGGAGGGTTTAGCCAACCATCAAAAATTTGAATGCAATGGATATCGCATTATTTTTTAGAACCACTACGGAAGGCACCTATGCAGGGCTTAATAGGGAGCGTAGAGCCATCATTTACTTTAATGACCCAGCATTCAACTGTGGTACTGACTTTCACCTATTCTTTATGGTGAACGGTGGAAATAATCAGTAGAGGATATAGGTTAATTGATATTTATTCAGTACCGAAGGTATTTCAATAACTAGCTGTGTTTCTGTTGGAATGTACATCATTACAACTGGTCTCTCTAGTTAACATGATTCATTTTCGCCATGTAATTATTGAAAGGGAGAGGGGAGCGCACACCTGGCTTCAATGTAATTTTATGCAGGCACACTATTATACCTAAACCCATTATTATTACAGTCAGTTACTATATGTCACACAGAACAAGTTCAGCTAAGAGACTACAAGCGAACTCGGTCAGGGCGGAAGAGTATTTGCCTGAATATTTCAATTTTTATTCAAACGTACGCTGAAGAAAGGGTAGCAAGTGGTGCACTTAACTATGACTGCGCCGGGGGGAAGAATGTTTACTATCATATGGAGGGAAAATTTTGCAGGTCTTTATTCCATCAATGGGCATTAAAATCTGAACTTTCCTGGATACAAGAGTTCAAACCGTGTGTTTTACTTAACGCACTTCCTTATAGGTGAATCAAATAGTAATGAGGGGCACAAGAAACATTAACTATCACATCAATACTATTCCACACATGTGGCCAAGTAGCGGTGGCCAACAGAAACCAAAAAAATGAAGACACACAAGATTAATCCTTCTCTATCTTACACTCATCCACTACCGTATGGTTTTTCACTCAACTACTATACATTTTCAGATCGAAACTGCAGTTTACCAATGTGGCGGTTGCTCCAACCGATCACATGGCGGGAAAGCAAGTACACAAAGAGAACATATGAAAAATAAATAAAAATCCCCCAAAATATTACTGTAAAAGAAAGGCCACATTAAAACACATTGAATGAGTGAACTTCGTTAAACACAGAGCAAATAATACGATCGTGAGCATAAGGCCCATAGTGCGTGGCCTGACCGAGGTACAAACGCAAAGTTCTTACTGAAATTTGACTAAATTATGAAAATAAACTCCCTTATGGAGGTCTGGTGGGAATCTCACACCTGATTTCAACGTCTGGACTTCATGAAGGAGCAGTTTGGAGACATTTTGATACCTTTGTCAACATTACCAAAATTGAGACCTCTGTTCAGCGCCATTACCCAGGAACAAATGGTTCAAATGGCTCTGAGCACTATGGGACTTAACATCTGAGGTCATCAGTCCTCTAGAACTTAGAACTACTTAAACCTAACTAACCTAAGGACATCATACACCTCCATGCCCGAGGCAGGATTCGAACCTGCGACCGTAGCAGTCGCGCGGTTCCGGACTGAAGCGCCCAGAACCGCTCGGCCACCAAGGCCGGCATCCAGGAACAAGTGGACCTGCGGACACCTCGCCCAACCGTTGTTCGTTCAAAGGTGGTGGAGGGGATGGTTCACCAACCTGACAGAGTCAATACTCGTCTGACTTGCACACTATTTTTGCCAAACTTATTCGCATTTAGGGGGTTGGTACGATTCTACCACAGATCCACTGTACTCATGCAATGCTACGGCCTCTGATCAAAACTTTCTGCAACTTCGCATAATATCTCATTTATACAGCCCAGGTTGCACAAGGGAAGGGATACAGGGAAACGTGGCACACACGAAATAAAAATCAATGAATAAATAAATAAACACTGCTTGATCCATTCTGTTCTGCTAGTTACCTACAGACTTACTTCTGCAGAGTAAAAAAAAAAAAAAAAAAAAAAAAAAAAAAAAAAAAAAAAAAAAAAAAAAAACCTCTGGCTATAATTCTCCGGTACCAGAATTTATTGAGAAAAATGTGGAATGGGACAACCAGTTCCGTTTCACACTGTCGTGCACAGACCGACTGTTTGTCACGCGTGTCTGAAATATGATCGGATAAGACGCAGTAATATTCTTTTTTTTCTTTTTTTGTGAGATGCTGTTCACAGGAGGCTGACACTCACGGTCGCCGCAACAGAGGGAGAAAACAGAACAAGGAGAAAACGGGGAGGAAGAAAGGAAAGGGGGGACGAAAACGCATGGTTCAAATGGCTCTGAGCACTATGGGACTCAACTGTTGTGGTCATCAGTCCCCTAGAACTTAGAACTACTTAAACCTAACTAACCTAGGGACATCACACACATCCATGCCCAAGGCAGGATTCGAACCTGCGACCGTAGCAGTCGCACGGTTCCAGACTGCGCGCCTAGAACCGCGAGACCACCGCGGCCGAAAACGCATGGTAATGATGTTGAGCTCAGTACTAGTGACACTTTTTTCTTATTAATTATTTATTAGGTTGGAGGCTTTGGTTATACCAGTGCCTGCACGATAATCTACGGGCACCATTTGCATGAAGGAAAGAAGGTGGTGATCGTGAATGTCAATTCACAAAATAACCTAACTAACCACTAATCAGATATGAAATGAAATGATAATTAAATCAAGACCCTAAGCTGCCAACAGGCGTTGATATAGATCAACAGAGACAGTTGAAAATGTGTGCCTCGACTGGGACTCGAACCCAGGATCTCCTGCTTACATGGCAGACGCTCTATCCATCTGAGCTGCCACGGGTACAGAGTGGAATGTGACTGCAGGGATTTATCCCTAGCACGCTCCCCCCTGAGACCCACATTCCCAACTTAATGTCCACACACTACATCCGTAGTGCCCCTGCCCACTACACTCATTACTTGTGGCAGACAATCTTACCGAGTGCCGTAAGAGTTCGGGCAAAGTGAGTGCATCCGCACAGAAGGAGAAGGCCAGTGGCTGGTTAGCCTTAACTATGGAGATGGTATCTGTTCTTTCGGACATGTCTGAAAGTACACATACCATTTCCATATACTAATCAGATAGTCTTGTCATAATAAAAACATTGTTTATAAAAAACAATTACGGCTGTTTTTTAATGAGAAGAATTGGTGAAATGTAATAATGAAAGAATTTTAATAGTAAGGTAAAGCATATACGGACGAATCAGAAACGAAGAAGTGTGTAATCATGTGTATTTATTGTAGGTAGTTGTAATCAGAGAGGGTTTTATTCCATGTAATTTCGATAACTGTGCTGATTGAGATGAGCACGAATGGAGGAAAGTGAGGGATGCTGTCCACTCGTGTAATATAGGGTGCCTAGGAAGCTGCTTTCTCGGATGCTGGACAACATACATACAAATCAGATTAATGGAGTTTATTATAGTAATTGAACTGACAATAGTTAACTTGCATATTTACAAGGTGGGTCGCAAACAATTGGCGACATGCAAATAATCAATGTCCTTCGAAATGTACAATTTCCGTGGAGGTCAAAACACAAGTCACAGCTTGTCTTCTGGTGTGGCTATTCTAGGGCGACAGAGGCTATGTGGTGCGTCGCTTTTATTCTCTTTGTGTAGAGGCCACTCCTGTCGTGGCGACGTCCTAGTCAGCGTGCTAATGGCTGACGTCATCTCACAGCCCTCTCTCTGTATTGTTCTTGATCTTCGTGGCAGCACTTGCCGTTAAGCCAGAACAGAAAGAGACAGCCAAACATGCAGACACATGGATCGCATCACTCGTGCTGACGTATCAGCTGTGGCGATTTCCCACTAGGAGGCAGCACAGAGAGGGAGAGGGGTGGCAGACGCTGATCTACTCTTCAACTGCCCAAGGTCTACTGGGGAGATGGGGTGGGAAGTCCGGCTGTGGCAGTATGGCTTGTCATCCAAAAGACAATAGCGGACAGAACATCGCACAGCTGGAGCATGCCCCACCCGTCAAAATGCTGTGCATGCTGCACCAGGAGGCATGATGTTTTTTACTGTCATTACAGAACCACTCCTTGCTACAACACAGGTGACTTTAGAGTCCTGCAAACGCATGGCCCATACGCGTAACCCACGTGTGCCTGCAGTGTCTGTATGAGAGTGCGATTATAGATCCGTTTGAGCAGTTGCCAGAGAGCTCATGCACATACGCAGAGCTGAATTCGGGTATGAGTAGTGCCTTCTCTCATTTCTGTCTTTTTGAAGTATTGCTCTTTGCTTTATGAGTGGGAGCAGCAAGTAGCCAGATGCTACGCGGAAAAAATTTTCTGGGGCACCCAAGCTGCCAGATTCACATATCCACAGAGCAATCTGAGTTATAGTGGGGGGAATTCTCCATGTGACCCATGTATATGTTTCACGATACTGCTGTTCTCTCTTCGTTTACAGCTCCCATGCCAAATGAAAACAAAACAGATTTCTATGGCTGGGAGTCATCAAGTGAACCAATATCTATGAGACACGCTGCTAAACCCGCAGGACAGGACAAGTAGTTTAAACTGTGGAAAGAGGCCAAAATAAGCGGCTGTCAGTTATACTCGAACATGCAACTTCATTTATTTGACCAAACATTACAAGAGCGAAGAAATTAAAAAAGAAAAACGCAGCATTACTTTTTGGAACTTAATTACCGGTTGAATGCGCCATCCAACAGACAAGGCGTACGGCCAAAGTT
This sequence comes from Schistocerca gregaria, assembly GCF_023897955.1. NCBI lineage: Eukaryota > Metazoa > Arthropoda > Insecta > Orthoptera > Acrididae > Schistocerca > Schistocerca gregaria. The sequence continues at coordinate 554,755,482 of NC_064920.1, forward strand.
GCTTGCCCTGTGGGAGTTATTCACTCCGTTTACATTATCCACAGTGGGGAGGCATGTGGCATGTCCCTCCAAATAAGCATTAAAATTCAAATGAAATAAAGCATGGTTACCCCTTAAAATACCCTTCCAAAATAGTTTCTTACCTACAACATTATCAATAAACACTTTAAAAAAAGGACAATACTCGGGAACTTACTCTAGCATAGTTGAAATACCACAAAACAAATAACTACCCTCAAAACTCTGGCAACAAAGTAACACATGGAAATATTAGGCTCATTGATACAAAATTACTGGTGCTGGCAAAACTCTAGGAAAGCTCTGAAAATAACTGATAATAAAACATAGACAAAATGAATAATTAAAATAGTACATAGACATAAATAATTGGCAACCCATTGCAGTGACACAAGCGGTGGCAAAACAGCAATGCAAGCGAAAGTGCAAAATACCAGTTCCCTTACACAGAACTCCCTTATTCTCCAGTTACATTTCGTAGCAAAATGAGTGTAAGTATTCTCTGTTATACTTTTTATGCTCTTGTTTGTATCTCTATATTGATTGACCTGTATTTGGTATGTCTACCTACAGCTGAGCTATCATTAACTTGTGCCAATGTTATGAGCAATGCGGTGTATAGTACAGTGTCTCATTAATACTCCCTCTAGCAAGGCTTTATTTTAAGGTAGTTTCACGTCTCCTTTGGTTTTCAGATCAACAATTGCCATTCAAATGGTTCAAATGGCTCTGAGCACTATGAGACTTAACATCTATGGTCATCAGTCCCATAGAACCTATAACTACTTAAATCTAACTAACCTAAGGACTTCACATACATCCATGCCCGAGGCAGGATTCGAACCTGCGACCGTAGCAGTCGCGCGGCTCCGGACTGAGCGCCTAGAACCTCTAGACTACCGCAGCCAGCAATAATTATCATTACGCTCCCTGATATTATTAAACATTTTGTATGATATTTTCTGCATTATTTGTATTCTTTGTCATGTAACTACATAATGTGGGTTGTTGGCAGCCTCCTATCCAATTATGCTAGTTATTGTTGTTGTTCCTTTTATTAACTCTCTCACCTACCTGCTTCCTAATACTCGTTAACCCTGGTTCGACGATACTGGTTGCCTCACGATGACGTTGACAAAACTTACCTGTCGGCGTTTTGGTTTGTAATTAAATTAGAGTCCAATTATCATGTGTAGAGCATATAGGAAGGAACATAACTTCCTTAGTGTTGAAAGTGTGTGTAATGTTATACAAGATATTCGTCGTAGTGTGGTTAAGAATTCTGTGTTGAGAACCAGTGCTACTTGGGGGCGCTGGAGATGCAGCAGGTGACGCACTCGTACGATTGCAGAATGCTGACATTACAGATATGACTGGCTCCAACCGGTGTGACAGCAGTGCTGGCGACCGCTTATGTCTGTTCTACTGTACCTCACTACGGGCAGGGAGTCGAGTGTTAGATAACTCCAGGATAATTCTCTGCGAAAGGAGGATTCAGTGATTGTTTCACAGCACTAACGGTGACTACCAATGTAACTTGTGTACTTCATATCATAGAAAGAGGCGTACATGACTTCTCAAATAACTCTTTGCAGGTCTTGGGTTCGAGGCTAGTAGGAGCTGTCTCTTCCCAAACTGAAGTATATGGTAGTTCTATGTTTTACTCTGATGATTACTCTGTTGGAGGTTACTTCCATTGTGGGCTTTTATCTTTCCCTTCTTTACAACTCCTCATTAGTACATACATAAAATACTCTCTATGCTACTGTTGCAACAGATTGAAAATTAATTTCAGTAGTAGTAGTATTAGCGAACGTAAAAATGGTCGCATATGAAGGGTAGATGTTTCGGGTACTTCTTGGTTTTGCTAACGTCGTACACTGCATTACGCAACATGGCTCAGACACTTCAGGGATGCATGGGTGTGGGCTTTCTCAGCTGTTGTTTCCTTTGTTGGGGCTAGATACAAAGCAGATGGCTGGGGGGAGGGGGGGGGGGACAGCGGTGATGGAGGGTAGAATGGGCCTTTGTGCGTGTGGAGGCAGGCTGGGTGGTGTTCCTTGTGACGTGCCGAGTCAAGTTCCTCTGGACGGTCACAAAATTTCTCCCAGACATAGCTTGTTCGTTGCAGTTGTTCAAGAAGGATCTTATTTTCAAGGGGCTCAGATAAATCAATCGTTAAAGTTCGTGGAACTATCATGATTCATTTACTCACTTAGATACTCTGTTCTTATAAAATGTATGTAACTTATCCATTTTTATACTTCTGCATGAGTTGTGATGACAGCTTGACTCTCTCAGATGTCCTTTAGTTGGAACTTGGAACTAACACCTTCTGAACTTGACAGTAGTGTTAGGGTTGTTATTCTGAATTAACGTTAACTTGGTTTTTACTCTACTTTACTGTATTATACGAAGGCATTTCAAACTCGATCCTTTTAGCTGACATGTTCCCCATACAGTGGTCACTTACAGAATAAAAATCATAGCAAGGGCCAGCTTCCCTGACACTATATAGATCTGTTTATTAACTGCGAGGGTGGCAATACAACGTAGTTGGAGACCGATTTGAGATCCCAACATCTCCTTATCTTGGTGGATTAGGCAGTGTTTACAAAAAAAACCTTTTTTCTCTTTCTTGTTCTTTATTGAGAATTCAAATAGATGACACGAATAGTTTTCTATTCCTGGGTAAAACTAGTACAATCTGCAGGGCCATATTAGGTTGGTGAATATATTTTCATAACTATATTCTTGGATTTGCTGGTTACGTCACAACCGTATGAATGTATGAAAGCGTAGCATGGGAACTTGATCCACCCAGCGGAGACATGAGGGGGGGGGGGGGGCTGGAGTGTGTCTGTGGAAGACGAAGACGAAGGTCGGTCTGAGCAGCTAAGATGGGGTGGTGGGGTAGAGTTGCAGACTTTTCTTTCACCAGCGGCAGAGGTGGGAGCTGGGTACGCATCACAAGGCAGCAGAGGCAAGTGGAATTCTAATGGCCGCTCACTTGGCGGAGAGGCCTGAGGGAAAGTGAGGGGTAAGATGGCAGCATGTTGTCACTGGTCTTAAGCTAATATTAGTTACGAATACGTGTTACTAACATGTTTTCATGGTAAAGATTTAACAACTGTTTCTGTTCACCATCCACTGAGTCAACAGGTGAAGTATGAACCCATTTGACATACACAAGATTATTGATTCTTAACTCTGCGTTCTACTGACAAGAACAACTTATCCCTCTAATTCCGTTACTGATGAGTGTCTGTGTTTCCGGTTCTTTACTGCTATGACAACATTACTGGAGACATTAAGTGATGCAAGACAGAATGATTACAAAAACTCAAGTCCCTTCCATTAACATGTGACATCCTAAATTCTATCACCAATGGTTGTGAGTACTTGTGAATACTTACCACTATAGTTCAATTGTTTTATCTTGGCGGTTCGCGCATGCCCGCCCAGACGCGGAAGATTGCTGCGTTGCCAGTTGTACGCGCCAAGAGAAGCAGCGCCATAGTATAGTTCGCAAACTTAGGGGGGAGCGCGCAGTTTATGAAGTAAAGCCACCGCGGCCGCATTAACCCTTTCGCTGCTACAGAGACGTGCTCCCCACATTCCGCGATGTGCGCGATTTTGTCATCATTGCATTGCTCGCCTGTGCAGACACATGGTGTTTCGACTGCTTTGACACACTTTATCATTCGATTTCATAAAAACTATTTGGCCCAAAAATTTGATTTTTACACAAATTCTTGACTGATACCTTCCCCTCATAAACGACTTAATTTTGTTTCGATGTTCAATGCAGTTATTGTGCAGCATCAGATGTAGTAAACCATTGCACGAAATTTTGAAGAGTTTGCAGAGGTAAAAGTCCATAGCATATACTTTGCATATGGTCGATTTTAGTTGCCACTAGAAATTTCAAAAAATTGCATTAAAACGAATAAAATTCATGAAGTAAGACACTTTGATATTGTTTTTTAATAAAGAAAATATTACTGGCCAAGGTTTGAACTCAGAATCTTTCACTCAGCAGCCATACACTTTAACCATTACACTAACACAGCTCATCATTCAATGCATCTCCCAAAGGACTTCATAAAACACGCAAAATACCGACAAACACTGTTGGTATGATTATGAATTACTCAAGTTTCGTCGAAGTACAATAGGAAATAACAATTACCGCTGTTCTTTATTGCGAAAAAGCGGTTAGTGAGAATGATAAAAACACCTTTCCTTGCTATCGCCTGAATTAGGAGGCTTCTTGCTTGTTTGGTTTAATTAATTAATAGAATACGAAGCAATTGGTATAAAGAATGCTTTTTCCAAACTTTCTATAAAAGAAAGTCTGCTATCAAGACGTTGCTTTTGTTCAATTACTTTATTTATGACTGAACGTTTCTAAAACTGAAGACACTCGTCCGTGCTCTGCACTGCAGTCGAGCTCTGGCAACGTCGTTCTCTGTTCATTGGCTGACACTGTTTTGTGACGTCAGATGTGCAGAACGAACCTAAACTCGGCCGTCGTCATAAATTACGCGCACTTCAACATGCTTACACTGCACAACTTAAATAAATACATAGCAATCACGGCGGTTTCCCGTCAATTAATTTTCTTGCTTCTCTAAAGGCTTTTCCATTTAATTACATGGCATGTTGGACCTAGTCCCTGGAGTGTAAACCATAGGGATGTTTTGACCTTAGAGATACCTAGGTCTCGCTCTAGGCAGTGGCACTACCTTCTTTCTTGCCTTCTTGGTTGGGGGGCTACTGGTGTAACAGGCTCTGTTTCACTGTCGAGTGAGGGTGGCTTGGAACCCTTTTACAATTTTAACCTGTCGAAATGAACGATCACCGTGCGTTCTACTAACTTACCAGCGAAGTAAGCCGATTGGTACGGTACGGTCCTTCATACGTAGGTGTAAACTTCTTGGTTCTCCCCTTTTTTACTACTGGATTGCGTAACATAACTAGATCTCCTACCTTGTACTCGGGCATTTTGGCTTTCTCATTATTTCACTTTATCTGCTGGGCTGTAGCTTTCACATTGTTTCCTCTTACTTTTTTCCAAATGGTCATTAAACGTCATGCCGGACCTTCCATGTCTTTGGATTTAATTCTAGGGGGAAGTTTGTCAATCTCAAAAGGCAACTTCACAGGTTGGCCATATACCGCTTCATAAGGGGAATATCCTGTAGCTTCATGGACATGGCTATTATATGCTGCCGTGACATATTGGACATACCTGTCCCAGTCAGAGTGATTTTTGTTGACATAGTAAGAAAGCATGCACATAACTGTGTGGCGGACTCGCTCTAGGCGTCCGTTCGCTTTTGGGTGAAACACTGTCATTCTCCGCTTTTTGATTCGCAACAATCGACAGACTTCTGTAAACAATACTGACATAAAATTCGTGCCTTGATCTGTAAGTACAGCTTCAGGACTTCCATATGGTACAATCTGCAGGGCCATATTAGGTTGGTGAATATATTTTCATAACTATATTCTTGGATTTGCTGGTTACGTCACAACCGTATGAATGTATGAAAGCGTAGCATGGGAACTTGATCCACCCTGCGGAGACATGAGGGGGGGGGGGGGGGGGGGTGGAGTGTGTCTGTGGAAGACGAAGACGAAGGTCGGTCTGAGCAGCTAAGATGGGTTGGTGGGGTAGAGTTGCAGACTTTTCTTTCACCAGCGGCAGAGGTGGGAGCTGGGTACGCATCACAAGGCACTAAGTGGGTGACAAATGCACGAGCTTCAGTTTCTGCGGAAATGTCGGGCATGGGAAAAAGAATTAAGAATCTGGAAAAATGATCTATGATGGACAACATATATCAGTTATTTTGTGGACTCAAAGGGAAAGAACCAACAATATGTGCTGCTACTAAAGCCCAAGGACAAGTGGCTTCTGGCACTTGCTGTAAAGGCGTCTTCGTTCGAGGTGGCCATGACCTCCTAACGCAGGGCAAGCAATTTTGTATATACTTTTGTACGTCTCGCTGTCTGCCTTACCAGAAATAGCGGGCGGCTATTCGACAATTGGTGGCGCGAAGACCATTATGATATGCTTGCAGGCTATCGTAACATTGTGTTATTATCTTGGGACATAGTTCTTTCGGAATTACCACCCATTTACCCACGGGGTCTTTCGATACAAAATTCAATCTTCAACGTAAAATTCAGGCAAGGGTTCATACTTCTGACATTCAACATCTCTTTGCTGTGCTTCCCTCAAATCTTCAATAGAAACATCATTGGTAACACTCAATCTAACTTTCCAGCTTAACGCATATGCATTTTGATGCAACTTGCCCGGTTTATGTTTTACCTCATATACAAATTTGCTCAATTTTAAAGCCCAACGAGTTAACCTGCTACTAGGATCTTTCAGGCTCAACATCCACTGCAATGCGGTGTGATCCGTAATGACAGTCAATTTTCTCCTGTACAAATAGCATCGAAAATAGGTTACACCACACATGAACGCTAAGAGTTCCTTCTCAGTTGTACTGTAACTCAATTCTGCTTTGTTAAGCCGTCAAGAGGCATAACCAATTGGTCGTTATTCTCCATCGATTTCTTGTGACAGAATGGCTCCTACAGCATAATCTGAGGCGTCTACCGACAGAATAAATGGATTTTCAAAATCTGGGTATGCTAGTACAGAGGCTCTAGTTAAAACATGCTGAATTTGTTGCATGGCTTCATCACATTCCTTGGTCCACGTAAAACTAACTCCATTCTTCAATAATTTAGTCAGCAGCTTAGAAATGGTAGCATAATTGTCCCACAAAAAGTCTGTGATAATTTGCAAGGCCTAAAAATGACTGTAATTCTTTGATATTTGTTGGTGTTGGTGTTGGAAATTCCTTTACTGCTGTGGTCAGACGGGAATCCGGTTTGACACCTTCTTCACTTATTATATGTCCTAAATATTATACCTGCAATTGGGCAAAGGCGCACTTTTCCAGTTTCACACTCAAGTGAGTTCCTTTCAACCTTTCCAATAAATCCCTCAATCTCTCTGCATGTTCCTTTCTAGTTTTAGAAAAAAATCGTAATGTCATCTAAATATAGTAAACATGTTGTGGGTTTCAGTCCACGCAGCGACAAATCTGCAAATATTTGAAAAGTGGCAGGTGCATTCCTCAAGCCAAATGGCATTCTTACAAATTCATATAATCCCATAGGTACAACAAAAGCAGTTTTATGGCGATTCTGGGGTGCAACAGGGATTTGATGATATCCACAGCGCAAATTAAGGGTGGTAATAAGCTTACAGTTGCCTAGTCGGTCTAATGTTTCGTCAATACGCGGAAAGGAGTACGTGTCCGGAGTAGTTACTCGGTTCAGCGCCCTCGTATCGGTGCACAGACAATAGGCTTTCTCTCCATTTACTGACTTCTTTGGCACGACGACCGTGTGGGACGGCCACGAACTTGAGGAGGGATGAATGATTCCTGCTGCTAAATCGTATCTTCGACTACAGATTGCAAATGATATAGTAGACGATACGGCTTTTACGCAATCGGCCAGGCTTCACCGATCGGAATTTCGTGCTGAACCAAATCCGTGGCCGGTAGGAACTGCCTCTCTTCAGACAACCAAGGAAATTCCTCTAACGCTGGCTGCAACATCTTTTTCTCCTCAATGCTTAAATCACTCAACTTCACTGTCAACTGATTCCTTATTGACGTCGTGACATAACGCACTCCTCTGACTGGACACTTCTTTCTCCTCCGTCCCTTCTCATCTTTACTTTGTGGAATTTCAGCTCCTCCTACTTCTTCCAAGATCTCCTGTCCACTAGCAACAACAGAACCTTTCGGTATTTCAACATCTTTCACACCAAAGTTATTTATACTCACCGGTATTGCAAAACCTTTCTGTTTTCGTACCAGTCGGCAAATACTTCTCATAATATGAACTGATTGACGATCTAATACATCATTCTGGTTGAGCAGATCCACCAGAATGTCTGTCTTCGGCTGCTTCCGATTCTTGACGTTTACCGAAAGAATTTATCCACTTCCGACTCTTATCCTTCAGGGTCGGTGGTTTTTATCGCCCACAACCGCGGTTTTATGGGAGACTGAACGGCGCCTTTTACAGCTTCCTCCCGTCTGATGGGTTCGTACACTGTCGAAACGATGAACTGCTTCACTAAACTGCACAGTTCGCGTTCGGCAATTCACTATTACCTGATAACAGTGCAAGAAGTCATTCCCTAATATGATGTCAAAATTGCCTTTCTTTAACCTTACTACTTTCATCTCCTGACTGTAATTATTTTCATCTATTTGCAGATTCACCACACCCGAGCCTGCAGGGACTACTATTTCTTCACCAAGGCCACTGATATGGAATTGGGGTGGCTGCAGCACCGTTCAATCATTTTTATCTACAAATAATACACTAATTTGTGCAGCAGTGTCAATTAAAATCTTAACTACTTTGTTCCCAAGTATGCCACTTACACTAACATGTTCCACCTCTTTACTTTCTCCAGTCCTCACGGGTTGTATTTTTCTGGTCAGGGGCGCGGACGGATGGCGGAGCCTGCCCCCCCCCCCCCCCCACTCGTTTTCCATGTTTGACGCTGCGTTGCGGCCGTGGCCGCGCAACTTTTTAAAAAACCTGGGACTTTGTTGGACAGACATTATTAAGATGACCTACCGTCTACCAGATTGTGCAGAAAGGAGCGCGACAGCGCTTTGCCGTGTGGTTGGGTCTCCCACAACACTGTGGTTGGGTCTCCCACAACACTGACAAAATACCTCCTTTGCTAATACAGGTACTGGACCTTGCGGGCGCGGTGCAGCAGTGCAGAAGCGCAGTATATCTTCGTGTGCTATCGCCAAACGAACAGCTTCAAACAAAGAGGCAGAGGCGGCTGCTTTAACTTCTCCTCCAATGGAGAGGTCAATACCGTGAACAAACACATCAATTGCACGCGCTTCTGCTTCCGAATGCAAAATCCTATTTTCACTGGCATTTTCGCCTAGCTTGTAGGTACGACAAGATATGGCTTGTAGGTGATCTGCGAAATCATCAAAATCCTCGTTAGGCTGCTGTCTAAGAGTTGATAATTGATCTCTGTAATATCCGGTACCTCTGGTGTCGGCAGAACGCATAGTTAATCCGCGGGCCAAAACTTCAAAGTCATGCGTATCATGCAATTCGTCCACTGTCTCTATAAACATTCTGGCTTCCCCTGTCAACTTCAGTCTGGCTATGTTGACGAATAGATCATCCGGCACAAGTTGACCCACATCACGAATATTCTGTATGAACATAACCACATTTTCATGGGACTTTCCAGAAAAGGCGGGAATGAAATCAGCCACAGGAAAATTACTTAGAGTGGGCATGTTAGCTGAAATTGTAGTAATTGTACTAGTGACAGAATTAGTATTAGTTGGCATGGGTTGTACATTTGTTACAGGCATGGAGCTAGCCACAGGTACTGAAGTTCGCAAGCTGGCTTCCAGCGTCTGTTTCAAGACGCGGTCTTATTCAATTGGCTCTTGATTTTTTATGAACAATTGGTTCATTCGAGTATTAATAGCTTCGAGCGGGTCTTATGGGCAGCTAACTCTTCAGGAGTATCCCGTTCTGTCGTTCTCGTCTTCCCATTGGCATGTTTACAAAATTAGGGGGCGCTAGTGACCCAAAAAATGACTATTACAGAAAAGAGAGGTCACAAAATAATCTAATCCAGCGGCGGACGGCTCCTGACGTTAATGTTTGAAGCGATGTTGCGACTTACATGAAGACTGGGTCGGCGCGACGCGTTGGCGGCGGCAACAGCGTGATGGAGTGACAGCGGTGGGCGACGGTGGTACTGCCAGCGGCTGACATAGGCGCCGGCGGGCGGCTGCTCGACCCTCGGGCGGCGGCGGATGTATTGGCGGCGGCATGCCCCTGGCGCGACGGCTTGCGTGGCTGGTTCCAGCAGACTCAAAACGGCTGCGTCGCTGCAGCGCACACCCTGTGCATTTCTACTAACACAGCCGCGGCCCGTGCGAGGTGAGCATGGCGGCCGGCTGGCGCATTCTATACTCGCGAACGGCTCGGTGATAGAAGCATGACGAACTGCAAGATACTGTGGCATCGGGCTATTGGCAAGTTACATTTGCCCAAAGAATTTGGATTAGCGACGAAGTCGCTATGAGAACGTATCCGTACCTCTGACACCAGTTTTGTACAGGATCACCGGAGCAGAAGGCGGTGGGCGGGACAATTTTAGTTAAGAGGCCACTTATTGGCAGAAAATGCATTCAAATGGGCCACATAAGTTAGGCTTCGGGGGGCGAGGGTGAGCCAGAGCGTAGTGGCGGGCGAAACACAATTCGCAAAGTTAATGAAATTTGGTATCTGGCATTCAGACAAGTCCGTACAGTGTCGCAGCTACTGAAACATAGTCCGCAATGTGGCAGCACCAGGAGAGGCAGGTGGTGTTCACAGCTACAGGGCGTGTGGCAGAGAGAGAGAGAGCCTTGCCAACGGGCAGCGGGGTAGATCCAGCACGGCCACGCAGCTTCCTCCACTCTGATTGGTCAGAAGCCGAGAAACTCTCGGGGCCGGCATGGAAAGTTCCCAACCGTGGCCTGGTCAGCACCTCCTAGATGGCGGTATCTCGTCAGCACACGAGGGAGGCACGTGATCGAGATTGCCCACCCTAGTGCTGGCTTGCTGTTGCCAAACCGTGGGACGAGAAAATTACAGGCAGCCGAAGCTGCTGGGTAATGCTTGACCATAGCGAGAGAATAAAATAAACCCCTTTAAATAAATCAACGATAGAATCCCCTACCGTCTGGCTCACTATTACAGTACAGTCGACACGGCCTCTGTGACGTCAAAGTCGGATTTAGGTCGATATGCTAGCCTCAGCGCCGACGTCGCCATGGAGATGCAGCTCGAGCAGTAGATGAGCAACTGATCGGTAGCTGGGTTAGGTAGTCGTGCCAGAGAAACCTTCAATGTTCACTAGCCAAGGGACTTAGAATTATTATCCTGCTTCCTTGGGATATTTTCACCGAGTTCTGTACGGGGCACCAATTTTTTAGCTTGTCTCCTACAGCTGTTGGAGTCTGCAAGCATCCCACGCCTACTTTCACTCATCAAGAATATTGACCAAGGTAAGACCCCTGTTTTGTAGCAACTTTTCTGTCTGGCTCCCTCTCAGGAGACGACAGGTGTGGGAGAAAAAACTGCTGCCAGGTGTGGGGTGAAGGTGATTACTGAAGGGTGGAGGTGGTTATTGAAGAGTTATATGAACCAGGGGAGAGATAGAGAGTACAGGAATAGGTGTAGAAACAATCAGTAGATTCACGCATGCTCTGAGCATGAGACGCAGCAGACATGGGCGAGTAGCCCACCGTACCAGAGGCGTCGTCCCTGACAGCAGATGTGAACGAGGAGCTCTCTATACCAGGGCATCATCGTCGACAGCAGACGTAAGTGAGGGACTCGCCATAGAAAACGTCACCACCAGCAGCTGACGTAAGCAAGAGGCTCACCATACCAAGGGACCGGCCAGCCCACAACACAGCATTGAAAGTTTAGTGGAAATGGCAACTTTACGGATACCACTCGCAGCGCTACGATCAGACAGTACTTAAGGTACAGCGAGGTCACGAAATTAGTGCCCAGAAAGTTCGACGGTGATAGAGAGCCGCTCTCAGAGTTCATTGTTGTGACAATGCATATGATTTAGTTGAACCCAGTTCTAAATGACTATTCTTAAAGTGTATCATAGGGCAAGTAGCGGGCTCCGTCCACAGTAAAGTGCTTGTGAGAGATCATACCGAAACTTGGTTCGATGTGAGGGAAATTCTTACAGAAAATTATGCGGACCAAAGAACTCTAGATTTCTACACGGATAAAATTTTTAATAGTAGACAGACAAAGAATGAGAACGTGGTTCAATGGAGTTCAAGTGTGAACTCGATGCAGTTTCATTTTCGGGAAGCAATGAGAATGGTCGTGAATCCGGAAGAAATTTTGGGGAGTGATGCATCAATTGGCAAAATGGGACAGGCTGTGTTTATACAGGGATTGTTTGAGAACCAGAAGACGACAGAGAGAGTGCAGGGAGGACGTTTGACACTCTCATAGACAATGGACTTCACTTCCATGGAAGAGAGTGTGATAACGTCTGAACGAGAGAAATACCGGACAGCTGCTTCCCCAAAGCATACGAGAGGAAAAGGCTGTTTTAATTGTGCAGGCGATGGGCATTTAGCACGAGACTGTTGGAGTAGACTACAAGCACGGAAGTTTAACGAGGCCCAGACGCCACAGTCCAGACCGATGCGAACCAGATTGCCCTTAGCTGGAATTAATATTAGCCAATTCAGAGGAAATGGCCCTTGACAGGAGTGCCTCCCCCCCTCCTCCCCCACCTTTAGACACAGTCAACGTAGAATGAGATTTTCACTCTGCAGCGGAGTGTGCGCTGATATGAAACTTCCTGGCAGATTAAAACTGTGTGCCAGACCAAGACGCGAACTTGCCTTTCGCGGGCAAGTACTCTACATCTGAGCTACCCAAGCAAGACTCACGCCCCGTCCTCACAGCTTTACTTCTGCCAGTACCTCGTCTCCTACCTTCCATGTCCCTGCAAAATAGTGCAGTTCTGCAAGTATCGCAGGAGAGCTTCTGTAAAGTTTGGAAGGTAGGAGACGAGGTACTGGCAGAAGTAAAGCTGTGAGGACAGGGCGTGAGTCGTGCTTGGGTAGCTCAGATGGTAGAGCACTTGCCCGCAAAGGCAAAGATCCCGAGTTAGAGTCTCGGTCCGGCACACACTTTTAATCTGCCAGGAAGTTTCGTATCAGCGCACACTCCGCTGCAGAGTGAAAATCTCATTCTGGAAGCATCCCCCAGGCCGTGGCAAAGCCACGTCTCCGCAATGAGTGCTAGTTCTGCAAGGTTCACAGGAGAGCTTCTGTAAAGTTTGTAAGGTAGGAGACGGGATACTGGCAGAAGTAAAGCTGTGAGGACGGGGCGTGAGTCGAGCTTGGGTAGCTCAGATGGTAGAGCAGTTGCCCACGAAAGGCAAAGGTCCCGAGTTAAAGTCTCGGTCCGGCGCACAGTTTTAATCTGCCAGGAAGTTTCACAGCCAGTGTAACTCATCTGGGCACACTCCTCTGTGCACCTGAGCTAAATCTGTGACAGGTTTCGCGTTTCCAGAGAGGAATGATTCGAGAAAGTACGGGTAATTCAGGTTCAAGGCATGGAAGTGATAATCCCAAAACAAGAAATTAGGCCTGATTATACATCACAGAAGTGCTAGTGACAGGTCAAGGAAGAACATGTTTTACTAGTATATTAATACTCGAGAAGAAGAGGTTTAGTTAGAAAACCTCGAAGTATTCACAGAACTGATTCCGTCCCCCAACAGTTACAGTCAGAAAAATAGCAGCTGAACCAAAGGCCGTGACGAAGACTAGAATCAGCCTGCTAAGAGAAAATATGAGAATGCAATGTTTAAACAATGAAGAGAAGCAGGATATTTTTAATGACATATTTCATTTGCCCGGGGATGTGTTAACACAGAGCATATTGCTAAAACATGCCAGAAGCAGAAGAAACAATCATTAATCAGAGACCATATCGAATACCAGAAGCCCAGCAAGAGGCATTGCAGACAGAAGCAGAGGGAATGCTAGCGGATGAAATAATTTTTCCCAGTACGAGCAGGTGGTTTTTCCCCTAAGTTATGATTCCGAAAAAGATGGACACCAGTGGTTGTCAGAAGTGAAGAGTCGTAGCCGGCTACCGAAAGCTCAATGACATTTTCCGCAATATGGTATATCCCCTTCCAACGACCGACGATATCCTAGACAGTCTTGGTGAAGCGAAGTATTCCTCAACGTTAGATTTCGCAAAACGATACTATCGAGTGTTGACAGACGTAAAGACCGAGAGAAAATCGCTTTCAACACAGCCAAAAGACACTAACTACGAATACTATCAAAATGGGACTGAAAACCGCGCCTTCGACCTGTCATCCATTAATGAACAAAGTATTCAGAAGAGTACAATGGAATCCGTTTTCATTTATCTAGATGACGTAATCGTAGTAGGCCCGTCATTAGAAAAACACAACGCTCACCTAGAGGAAGTATCTGAGCATCTGAGACCAGGCAACCTGGTGTTGCACGTGGGTATATATGCAAATTCCTACAAAGAGAAGTTACCTTTTCGGGGCACTTCTTAACGGTTTGTGGATTGCAGCCCGAGCCCACCAAAGAAGAAGCTATCAAGAGGTACCCTCAACCCCAAACAACAGCGAAATTAAAGAGTTTTCTCAGGCTCGTAAGAGTTGTTGAAGATAGGATTTCCTTATGAATGGGGAGTGCACCAAGAGGAGGCATCCAACAACTCAAGGAAGAATTAATCAGTCTACTGATATTACAGTACCTAGATTTCGACAAAGAGTTCATAATCAGCACTGATGCTAGCAATTTCGCAATTGGAGTGTATCTCAGTCAGGGAACGATGGGGAAGGATTTACCCATAGCCTTCACTTCACGGACAATTAATAAGGCAGAGCAAAACTGTTTTACAGTGGATCAGGAATTACTCGCGGTTTTATGGGCCGTTAAGTATTTTACACCGTATATACTCAGTAGAAAGTTTAAAACAGTGACTGACCACAAGCACTGGTGTGGCTAGGTGGTATATCAGATCACTTATCCAGATTAATAAAGTTCAGGTTAAAGTTGGAAGAGTTTGATTATCAGATTGAAACGTCCCCTTCGAACAATTATACAAGACTGTGCTTAAACTGACACACAATATTTTTAGAGCAACGCAATCTGACTTTCAAAAATCCCTACAAAAGAATGGCCCTGACTAACATTAACCTATACCTTTCACAAATCACTTACCTCACCAAAAATCTTTACTCGAACTACTGAAATACAGCGAGCGCCACTACTGCCAGCTAAATAAAAGATTCAAACTACGGAAGGCATAGTTAGCGAACGAAAGATTTTAATAGAGTACAAACAATGTATTTACCTTAATAGTAATAATATATATATCAGTTCATGGCATCCATTCTTACAAATTTCAAAACTCCGCCATCTCTCTCCCCACATCCACCAGTGCTGGCGGCTCACCTCCAACTGCGCAACGCGCTGTTAACATCCAGCTGTCCAACACTACAATGGCAGGCAACAATGCAAACCAGCCACAGACTGCACACAGCACAGCTAGTGATTTTTAATACAGAGCGCTATGTGGCTTTACCAATAAAAAAACCTAAACAGCCTACTTACAAGATTGAACTCATGCAATGAAAGCATAACCGAGTGGCAGATAGATTGTGTCGTATCAGAAACGAGCGTGAGGTAATACAGGAGCCAGGGAAAGCCACTGAAGAAAATTTAATTAACACGCCAGAGGCCCCGACCGTAGCAGCGTGAGCCGAGACAGCGGAAGCACGCACTGCAGGCCCTGAAGAGCAGCAGAGACTAACAGAGAAAGTAGAGATACCAACAGAGGGTTCAGATGCGGAACGGAGCAAAGAAAAGAAGATTTATACGTACGTGTGAAAGCTGTCAAAAGATCACGGTTACACTGGAGCTCACGCCTACATCCAAATTTATCTTCAAAAGATATGCTTCTGATATACACTCCTGGAAATGGAAAAAAGAACACATTGACACCGGTGTGTCAGACCCACCATACTTGCTCCGGACACTGCGAGAGGGCTGTACAAGCAATGATCACACGCACGGCACCGCGGTGTTGGCCGTCGAATGGCGCTAGCTGCGCAGCATTTGTGCACCGCCGCCGTCAGTGTCAGCCAGTTTGCCGTGGCATACGGAGCTCCATCGCAGTCTTTAACACTGGTAGCATGCCGCGACAGCGTGGACGTGAACCGTATGTGCAGTTGACGGACTTTGAGCGAGGGCGTGTAGTGGGCATGCGGGAGGCCGGGTGGACGTACCGCCGAATTGCTCAACACGTGGGGCGTGAGGTCTCCACAGTACATCGATGTTGTCGCCAGTGGTCGGCGGAAGGTGCACGTGCCCGTCGACCTGGGACCGGACCGCAGCGACGCACGGATGCACTCCAAGACCGTAGGATCCTACGCAGTGCCTTAGGGGACCGCACCGCCACTTCCCAGCAAAGTAGGGACACTGTTGCTCCTGGGGTATCGGCGAGGACCATTCGCAACCGTCTCCATGAAGCTGGGCTACGGTCCCGCACACCGTTAGGCCGTCTTCCGCTCACGCCTCAACATCGTGCAACCCGCCTCCAGTGGTGTCGCGACAGGCGTGAATGGAGGGACGAATGGAGACGTGTCGTCTTCAGCGATGAGAGTCGCTTCTGCCTTGGTGCCAATGATGGTCGTATGCGTGTTTGGCGCCGTGCAGGTGAGCGCCACAATCAGGACTGCATACGACCGAGGCACACAGGGCCAACACCCGGCATCATGGTGTGGGGAGCGATCTCCTACACTGGCCGTACACCTCTGGTGATCGTCGAGGGGACACTGAATAGTGCACGGTACATCCAAACCGTCATCGAACCCATCGTTCTACCATTCCTGTTCCAACAGGACAATGCACGTCCGCATGTATCCCGTGCCACCCAACGTGCTCTAGAAGGTTTAAGTCAACTACCCTGGCCAGCAAGATCTCCGGATCTGTCCCCCATTGAGCATGTTTGGGGCTGGATGAAGCGTCGTCTCACGCGGTCTGCACGTCCAGCACGAACGCTGGTCCAACTGAGGCGCCAGGTGGAAATGGCATGGCAAGCCGTTCCACAGGACTACATCCAGTATCTCTACGATCGTCTCCTTGGGAGAATAGCAGCCTGCATTGCTGCGAAAGGTGGATATACACTGTACTAGTGCCGACATTGTGCATGCTCTGTTGCCTGTGTCTATGTGCCTGTGGTTCTGTCAGTGTGATCATGTGATGTATCTGACCCCAGGAATGTGTCAATAAAGTTTCCCCTTCCTGGGACAATGAATTCACGGTGTTCTTATTTCAATTTCCAGGAGTGTAGTAAGTCCCCTGCTACAGGCGAACACTGACTTCTCGGGATTCACTGTTAAGTTTATTCTGGCCGAACAGATAGTGCGGCGAAACATCAACACTGTGGCAAGGAAGCTAGTAGAAAACGTAATGCTAACATTCGGAATTCCGACCTCATTACTGAGTGTCATAGGCGGCAGTAATTTCATCAGTGGCACCATGAAGCAGGTATGTAAGCCACTTAAGATTAATAAGATTCAAATGACTGGTTGCCATCCACAGACGAATGGGGCCCTCGAGCGTACGCATCGAACGTTAACCGAGACCTTTCAGCCAGCACTACATTAACAGGGAGCAAACCGACTGGGATAGTTGGGTACCATACGCAACATTCGTACATAACATTACGCCGCATAATAAGACCGGGTTCACACCCTTTCAATTATTTTTTGGCCGAAAGTGTAACCTCTCAGGATTATTACAGAGGAAAACTGACAGTGTAATTTATAATTACGACGACTATGCGACCGACATGCGTCAAAGGATGCAGATACTGCATCAGGATGCCAGGGTCACCATGCAGGAACGGAACGAACGAAGTAAGGCGAATTACGACAAGAAGTAGAAACCGAAGATGTTCTGAAAACATGAGAGTATACTGTTATTTGGTGAGATCCCATTCGGCCCATGGGATTTATTACGATAACCGAGGAACTGTCAGTTGGTACAGTACCACTTGAAGGATAGTAAGTTATTTTAAGATAAGAGAACTGCTTGACAGGTTTAAAAGGACGCACCAAGCCGCCACAAGGGCAGCAGCGATTTGCACGACCACGTTACAACGAGTAAAGTTGAGTACTGCCGCGTGTGAAAATGCACGACAATCAATGGATTGGCATGTACGGAGGATAAATGACGCGAAGAAGCTAATAGGTCAATTACCCAGACACGAGCGACTCCGTTCAAAGAGAGACATCTTCAATATCATTGGAAAAGCACGTTAGATGAAGAAGACGCGTCATTATTTAAAGCAAAAATAGACATTCTAGAGGAACAGCGAAGGGCCATTAAGGTTATCAAAAGACAAGGGCATTACTGACGGGTTTCAATCAGACGATAAATGCAGGAACGAAAAATGAGCACATCAATGTGAGTGCAATACAGAAGCTAAGTAAACACATAGAAGAGGTTGAGAATAGCACGAATGAAAGATACAGCACGCAGTGATCTTAGTGACAATCACGGAACAGTTGGCACAACTGACTACAACGTTTAACAAGCCTGAGCGTAAACGCGATCTATTGATAGCAGCGAGACGAGAGTTCCGAAGCCCACATGCTTCAACCTGTAAGAGAGATACCGATATATTGCAATACGAAATACGAGGGTCATTCAAAAATTAAAGAGACAAATTGGTCTGGGGGAAAACTGTTAATAGGGCATATTTGGTACTTTCATGGCTTTAAGTTGGCATCACTGGGAAGAGCCCTGATCAGCTGATGTATCAACATTGTTTTGCTTATAACCTCAAAAATACATTTCAACATGGTGAGTCCACTTGATACGTCCACATTAGTTGAACAACGTTCTGCTATTCGTTTTTTACTTGCTGAAGACGAGATAATAATGAATACATACTGCAGTTCGAAAATGGTCGCGACTCAGTGACTGACGAACTTCGTTCTGGCCGACCAGTTGCAGTTTCAACTCCCTCACTTGGAAGTTGAACTGATGACATTATTCGTGCTGACCACTCTGTGACTCTGGACAACATAGATGATAAGGTTCAAGTTAGTACTGGTACAGTTCATAACATTATCTATAACCAGCTGAAGTACTGCAAAATATGTGAAAGATGGGTCCCAAAGGAGCTGACACAGCCACACAAGGAAACAAGGTTGAGACTGTGCACAGAACGAAAGGAACGTTATGAAAGAGAAAGTGAGCACTCCCCCCCCCCCCTCCCCTCTCAGGAGCAGAGTGTCCATCCTCCATGCTGGCTGAATACAGGAACCACACAACCCACCACAAAGAAACTGCTGTTGAGGTCCGCACAGCTCGCCAATGGGAGCTGCGTTTGCCAATACCGGTTCAAGTGAATGCATGTGCATAACTTCCTGAGGGACCTCCATTTGTTCTCGCAGCACCAAGTAATACAATAGGAGCTGGCATTCCTTTGAAATTCGATACCTGGGAAATTAATGTTTGTGTGTGGTCTAAGAATATGTGCACTGTCTCAAGTGGTTACTATTGTAATACGTTTGCCTCAAACCTATAACCCACCCTCCCAGCACTTGTGAACTGCTGGGAAAAAGTCTCCATCTCTGCTGAGCTGCTGGAGAGGAAAGATGTAAGGTATTCATTTACTCTACAAATTTTTGAGGTTGTTGTTCAGCAGGATTGTCCTAAAACTACCTCCACATTCTGCTAGCCACCACCTGAACTTTTAGCCACCCCCCAATTTTTCAAATAGCACATGTTTGAGTTTATGTTCACCTTGCTGTGTGCCCTAGTCCTAAATTGGCAGGAAACCTCGAACAGGTACGTATTGCAGGACAAAGACTTACAATGTCGGTGATCCACTATCACCTTGTTATAGACGATAACGATATATAGGAGCCTCACAGAATATTCTCTGCCTTGTGATGAGTGGGTGTTGTGTGCTGTCCTTAGGTTAGTTAGGTTTAAGTAGTTCTAAGTTCTAGGGGACTAATGACCATAGATGTTAAGACCCATAGTGCTCAGAGCCATTTGAACCTCACAGAATACCTGCTGGTGCTTCTGCTGCTTGCTGCAGATTGCTCTCCTTGGTGTATGGAACTCAACTGAGCTAGTTCACAGAAGGCATTCAAAATTGGTAGAAACACATTACTCCAATACTGTAACTGCCATTGTGTGAAGATTGTTCCATACCAACCTTACTCAATGCATCCATCCAAGTACACATGATCTCTTTAGACATGTGCATGCTGAGGAGGTCAGCACTCAATACTGCCACGTAGAAGATAAGAGCCTGACACATTTGGAGTGTTGAAGTGACATAACATGTGGTTAACAAGAAGAAGAAACATATTGTTATGCATGATGGAGCTCCAGAAGGAAGGAATTTTAAACATTTTACTTAAACCCTCAACAGAGGAGGAAGTATCTCACAAACTCAGCAACACAATAGTGCTGCCTCTAACGTCGCTAAAGGTTCTTGTGGTGTAGTTTCATAAGCAGGTTGATACATTGCATTTCTTATGTAACACATTCGAGCAGTGTATGACTAATGCTTTGTACACCACTATACTTTTTCTTTATACACGACTTTGTCAGGTTATAAACTGACATTAACAAGTATCGATCCATTGGCTCTCACAGAGAGCTGGATATGATGATCTGAGGTATTGTCCAAAAGGTAGATCCTTTTACTTTAGGCTGGATGTTGCAAGCACCACCACCACCACCACCACCCCTGCCACTGGCTATGACGACGGTGATGCCTCAGATGTCAATGGAGTGAGGGAGAGAAGGTATGGGAGGTTCCAGCTTGGGGATTCCACACACGAAATAGCTTGACTGTGCTGTGCTATGTCTGTGTGTTTTGGAGTAATGTCAAAATCCTGCCTCACTGAAGGAATCAATTTACGAGTGTGTGCGTTTTTGCGATAGTTTGTGGCATCATGACTGGATTGCAGTCTAAGTACCGGAGTTGGATGGTATAAACAGGAATAGCAAGCCATATCCCGTAAGCAATAAGTGTATATGCACATGAATAATTATTGCAAGTATGGAAAAAATTCAAAAAATCAGTAAAATTCTGTTACGATGTACTCTTGCTGAATATCTGTATCTATACTTAGAGTGTAGTGGAAACGTGTCAGTTCACAGAATAACTGCTTGGGATTTTACCTATTGTGCAGCATGTAAAGACCTGTGTAAAGTTTTGTCACATGAACTGGAGAAGAGGCTAGTCAGTATGGGGGCTTCTTAGAGTGACGGAGGAGCTGAAAGTTGCGATGATGGACGCGTGGTTTTGGAGTTTATTGCTGTTTTTATGTATTTTGATAGACATTTTGATGCAGTTTGGGAGAGGTTTGATACAATGTCAACCTCCCAGACACTCTAGACCAAGAAAAGCTGTGTAGGAATATGCCGAAAGACCCCCAGGATACCGTAAAGTTAAAATTTATTAAAAACAAAAAATTAAACAGCGATCGACCACAAGCGTCGACAAAGACATTAATTAAGAATGTGCGGTAAGGCTCAGACAAATGAAAAAAATCTTCATTCACTTTTTTTTGTACATGATTTTGTTTCTGACTTTCTCGTATGTAGAATGATGAAGATGTACGGCTGAAAGTACGAAATATTACAAGTGTTATGTATTATGTGTGTGTTGGAATAAGACGATACTTAAGAACAGTATTAAGTATTTTTATTGAGGTGAAGTGAAACCAAGTAAGGAGGATTTTCTTATTTTTGACATGCACTGGTGTCCTTGAAGTCGGCTGCCAGCATCTACAATTGAAATAAGAGAGGAAGTCCGAATAGCCTAATATCGTACAAGCGGAACATTTCTAATAATGTTATTGTAATATACTTCAACTCTTTTCTTTCCATTCGTATAGGTATGTTAATTTTTTTTCGACCTGAGTGCCAGGACTTCAGGGCACTGGTTGTACGCAGGGTTTGTTAACTATTGTTATAGTAAGAAATTTCTATGACATTGTTATTGGTCATAAAAAACGAATTGTCTGTATTTTCTGTTTATTTGAATCACGACAGGGAGCTAGTAAAGCAAAAAGGCAAAAAATCAGGACAAAATTTTGGAAAGGAATAAGAATTGGGCACAGGTTACGTAAAATTTTCCGTAGTAACCTGTTCCGTTCGGCGCAGCAAACGTAGGACGGCTACTCAAGTTGCTTGCATGGTTAGGCTTGGTAGCGCCCCTTTTGATGAAGAAGAAACCTTTTATAGTGGAAAATTTACAGGAATTTCTCAGTGTGATGCAAGTTGTCAGTGAAACATGAAGAATTGTAACACAATAGTTTGCGCATGATAATAGACGTAAAACAGGCTTTGACATCGTGTAAATTAAAATTATCAAGTGTAATAATTAGCATATGAAATTTTAACGTTTTTTGTGAAATTTTAATTTTTGCATATCCATACAACATAGCAGAAAAATATACAGGGTGTTACAAAAAGGTACTGCCAATCTTTCAGGAAACATTCCTCACACACAAAGAAAGAAAATATGTTATGTGGACATGTGTCCGGAAACGCTTACTTTCCATGTTAGAGCTCATTTTATTACTTCTCTTCAAATCACAGTAATCATGGTACGGAAACACACAGCAACAGAAGGTACCAGCGTGACTTCAGGCACTTTGTTACAGGAAATGTTCAAAATGTCCTCCGTTAGCGAGGATACATGAATCCACCCACCGTCGCATAGAATCCCTGATGCGCTGATGTGCCCTGGAGAATGGCGTATTGTATCACAGCCGTCCACAATACGAGCACGAAGAGTCTCTACATTTGGTACCGGGGTGGCGTAGACAAGAGCTTTCAAATGCCCCTATAAATGAAAGTCAAGAGAGTTGAGGTCAGGAGAGGACATGGAATTGGTCCGCCTCTACCAATCCATCGGTCACCGAATCTGTTGAGAAGCATACGAACACTTCGTCTGAAATGTGCAGGATCTCCATCGTGCATAAACCACATGTTGTGTCGTACCTGTAAAGGCACATGTTCTAACAGAACAGGTAGAGTATCCCGTATGAAATCATGATAACGTGCTCCATTGAGCGTAGGTGGAAGAACATGGGGCCCAATCAAAATATCACCAACAATGCCTGCCCAAGCGTTCACAGAAAATCTGTGTTGATGACGTGATTGCACAATTGCGTGCGGATTCTCGTCAGCTCACACATGTTGATTGTGAAAATTTCTAATTTGATCACGTTGGAATGAAGCCTCATACGTAAAGAGAACATTAGCACTGAAATGAGGATTGACACATTGTTCCATGAGCCATTCGCAGAAGTGTACCCGTGGAGGCCAATCAGCTGCTGATAGTGCCTGCACACGCTGTACATGGTACAGAAACAACTGGTTCTCCCGTAGCACTCTCCATACAGTGACGTGCTCAACATTACCTTGTACAGCAGCAACTTCTCTGACGCTGACATTAGGGTTATCGTCAACTGCACGAAGAATTGCCTCGTCCATTGCAGGTGTCCTCGTCGTTCTAGGTCTTCCCCAGTCGCGAGTCATAGGCTGGAATGTCTCGTGCTCCCTAAGACGCCGATCAATTGCTTCGACGTCTTCCTGTCGGGACACCTTCGTTCTGGAAATCTGTCTCGATACAAACGTACCGCGCCACGGCTATTGCCCCATGCTAATCCATACATCAAATGGGCATCTGCCAACTCCGCATTTGTAAACATTGCACTGACTGAAAAACCACGTTCGTGATGAACACTAACCTGTTGATGCTACGTACTGATGTGCTTGATGCTAGTACTGTAGAGCAATGAGTCGCATGTCAACACAAGCACCGAAGTCAACATTATCTTCCTTCAATTGGGCCAACTGGCGGTGAATCGAGGAAGTACAGTACATACTGACGAAACTAAAATGAGCTCTAACATGGAAATTAAGCGTTTCCGGACACATGTCCACATAACATCTTTTCTTTATTTGTCTGTGAGGATTTTTTTCTGAAAATTTCATCCGTACCTTTTTGTAACACCCTGTATATCCGTTGTTCGTAACAATAGTGAAAACGCCATCAGCCAAGATGGCATAGAATTGCACGATCGAACAAGTGAAGTTCAGGCACCATGCATGCCTACTGCACAAAGTTTAAGTAGATCAGAGACGAGTGTCGTAGGTGTGACAAATGAAAGTGACATTCCACAGCAGAATAACCTTGTCGACATAATGTTTACAACTGAAGAGACAATGTCACACATCTCCCAGAGTGATACACCGCGCCTGGATGAAACATGTGTGAATCTTGACAACACGTTACAAACACCACTTGTTTTCAACACAAGCGCTAACTTTGAAAGTACAGCTGACAGCAACCACAGTAGTATAACTGACCCACTCCTATGGCCGTTATTACCTAACATAAACTCAGAAGTTCAATGACTTAGCCAAAAATTTGAGCACTGAAATCGACGAAAAAACAAGTAAAAGATGAAGTACTTTCTGAATTTAACTGTAACATTACGGAATTAAAACAGAAGGTAGATTCTTTTAACGACCATCATGCTCTAGTACAGCAACAGATAAAGAAAATCACAGATGCAAACACAAATATTGAAGCCACACAAAACCAGTTGTGTTCAACAATAAAAAAGGTATCCATCGTCCTTAAAAACCTAAATTAAGACTATGAAGGTGTAACGCTGGCTGTAGAAGAGCCTACTTTAAGGGAAGCAACATTAGAAGTTGACTCAGCATGTGCTAAGAAGGACAGAGAGAACATCAATGAAAATCTGAGTGATATCATTAGTCAAGCTGAAACAGGTACGTTTGATAAGGGTAATACCATTGCAGAGAAGTTAGTAACAGATTGTAAGTTATATACAGATGTAGCAGAGAAGGCTATTCAGAAAAAGAAAAAGAAATAGTGAACAAGTTAAATAATAACCTACAACTTGCAGAAAATAGGATCCGCAATCTTTTATAAGAAAATATTACTGGATCTCGAAATATGCACGTAAATAATACACGGGCTACAGAGAAAACATCACAACGTGTCGGTATCCATCCGCAAATTGTCACGAGTCCCATAGCAGGTACCAGTGCAAAACATACACACAACTCCAATACCTGAGCAATTACCAACCGGAATTACAGGTAACTACAACAGCAACAGAAATAGGATCGAAAATGCCACGTGTCTGTCAACTATTTTTGCAGACGAAGGTTTTTTGAGACATCGACAGTTTCCTACATTCGCTACAGAAAGTATAAGAATCCAGTAGTATTTATCAATGCTTTTCGTCATGTATTTCCACGCAACTGGACAGAAGCACAGAAAATCACATTCGTCGTGGTATATATGCAGGGTGACATTCTCTTTGGGCAACTGAAGTGGCCGAATGTTGCAGCACTTATATCCAATTTGAACGAGCTTTCCTCGACAATCACTGGTCTGAGGCAGTGCAAGAAAGACTCAGATGTAGGGTTTCAACCCTGCACCACTCAATGGCAAATACCGTAGTCTACGTGGTTACTTTGAAAAAGATCTGAACAAGACACACTACTGGACGAACCCAATGTCACAGGTAGAAGGTAAAAAAGTACCCAAGGTCATCAGTTTTGCTAGTTGCAAGTTATCATTTACATCTACATGACTACTCTGCAATTCACATTTAAGTGCTTGGCAGAGGGTTCATCGAACCACAATCATACTATCTCTCTACTATTCCACTCCCGAACAGCGAGCGGGAAAAACGAACACCTAAACCTTTCTGTTCGAGCTCTGATTTCTCTTATTTTATTTTGATGATCATTCCTACCTATGTAGGTTGGGCTCAACAAAATTTTTTCGCATTCGGAAGAGAAAGTTGGTGACTGAAATTTCGTAAAAAGCTCTCGCCGCGACGAAAAACGTCTATGCTGTAATGACTTCCATCCCAACTCGTGTATCATATCTGCCACACTCTCTCCCCTATAACGTGATAATACAAAACGAGCTGCCCTTTTTTGCACCCTTTCGATGTCTTCCGTCAATCCCACCTGGTAAGGATCCCACACCGCGCAGCAATATTCTAACAGAGGACGAACGAGTGTAGTGTAAGCTGTCTCTTTAGTGGACTTGTTGCATCTTCTAAGTGTCCTGCCAATGAAATGCAACCTTTGGCTCGCCTTCCCGACAATATTATCTATGTGGTCCTTCCAACTGAAGTTGTTCGTAATTTTAACACCCAGGTACTTAGTTGAATTGACAGCCTTGAGAATTGTACTATTTATCGAGTAATCGAATTCCAACGGATTTCTTTTGGAACTCATGTGGATCATCTCACACTTTTCGTTATTTAGCGTCAACTGCCACCTGACACACCATACAGCAATCTTTTCTAAATCTCTTTGCAACTGATACTGGTCTTCGGATGACCTTACTAGACAGTAAATTACAGCATCATCTGCGAACAGTCTAAGAGACCTGCTCAGATTGTCACCCAGGTCATTTATATAGATCAGGAACAGTAGAGGTCCCAGGACGCTTCCCTGGGGAACACCTGATATCACTTCAGTTTTACTCGATGATTTGCCGTCTATTACTACGAACTGCGACCTTCCTGACAGGAAATCACGAATCCAGTCGCACAACTGAGACGATACCCCATAGCTCCGCAGCTTGATGAGAAGTCGCTGATGAGGAACGGTGTCAAAAGCTTTCCGGAAATCTAGAAATACGGAATCAACTTGAGATCCCCTGTCGATAGCGGCCATTACTTCGTGCGAATAAAGAGCTGGCTGCGTTGCACAAGAGCGATGTTTTCTGAAGCCATGCTGATTACGTGTCAATAGATCGTTCCCTTCGAGGTGATTCATAATATTTGAATACAGTATATGCTCCAAAATCCTACTGCAAACCGACGTCAATGATATAGGTCTGTAGTTAAATGGATTACTCCTGCGCAATTTTCCAATCTGTAGGTACAGATCTATCGGTGAGCGAGCGGTTGTATATGAGTGCTAAGTAGGGAGCTATAGTATCAGCGTAATCTGAAAGGAACCTAATCGGTATACAATCTGGACCTGAAGACTTGCCCGTATCAAGCGATTTGAGTTGCTTCGCAACCCCAAAGGTATCTACTTCTAAGAAACTCATGCTAGCAGATGTTCACGTTTCAAATTCTGGAATATTCCATTCGTCTTCCCTGGTGAAGGAATTTCGGAAAACTGCGTTCAATAACTCCGCTTTAGCGGCACAGTCGTCGATAACAGTATCATCGGCACTGCGCAGCGAAGGTATTAACTGCGTCTTGCCGCTTGTGTACTTTACATACTACCAGAATTTCTTCGGATTTTCTACCAAATTTCGAGACAATGTTTCGTTGTGGAACCTATTAAAGGCATCTCGCATCGAAGTACGTGCCAAATTTCGCGCGTCTGTAAATTTTAGCCCATCTTCGGGATTTCGCGTTCTTCTGAACTTCGCATGCTTTTTCCGTTGCCTCTGCAACAGCGTTCGGACCTTTTTTGTGTACCACGGGGGATCCGTTCCATCTCTTACCAATTTATGAGATATGAATATCTCAATTGCTGTTGCTACTATATCTTTGAATTTGAGCCACATCTCGTCTACATTCGCATAGTCAGTTCGGAAGGAATGGAAATTGTCTTTTAGGAAGGCTTCTAGTGGCACTTTATCCGCTTTTTTAAATAAAATTATTTTGCGTTTGTTTCTGATGGGTTTGGAAGAAATGGTATTGAGCCTAGCTACAATGACCTTGTGATCACTAATCCCTGTATCAGTCATGATGCTCTCTATCAGCTCTGGATTGTTTGTGGCTAAGAGGTCAAGTGTGTTTTCGCAACCATTTACAATTCGCGTGGGTTCGTGGACTAACTGCTCGAAATAATTTTCGGAGAAAGCATTTAGGACAATCTCGGAAGACGTTTTCTGCCTACCACCGGTTTTGAACAAGTATTTTTGCCAACATACCGAGGGTAGGTTGAAGTCCCCACCAACTATAACCGTATGAGTGGGGTATTTATTTGTTACGAGACTCAAACTTTCTCTGAACTGTTCCGCAACTGTATCATCGGAGTCTGGGGGTCGGTAGCAGGAGCCAATTACTAACTTAATTCGGCTGTTAAGTATAACCTCCACCCATACCAATTCGCACGGAGTATCTACTTCGACTTCACTACAAGATAAACCACTACTGACAGACACAAACACTCCACCACCAATTCTGCCTAATCTATCTTTCCTGAACACCGTCTGAGACTTCGTAAAAATTTCTGCAGAACTTATTTCAGGCTTTAGCCAGCTTTCTGTACCTATAACGATATCAGCTTCTGTGCTTTCTATTAGCGCTTGAAGCTCAGGGACTTTTCCAGCGCAACTACAACAATTTACAACTATAATTCCGACTGTTCCTTGATCCAAGCACGTCCTGTAATTGCCAAGCACCCTTTGACATTGCAGCCCATCCCGCACTTTCCCGAGGCCTTCTAACCTAAAAAACCGTCCAGTCCACGCCACACAGCCTCCGCTACCCGTGTAGCCGCCAGCTGAGTGTAGTGAACTCCTGACCTATTCAGCGGAACCCGAAACCCCACCACCCTATGGCGCAAGTCAAGGAATCTGCAGCCAATACGGTCGCAAAACCGTCTGAGCCTCTGATTCAAACCCTCCACCCGGCTTTGCACCAAAGGTCCGCAGTCGGTTCTGTCAACGATGCTGCAGATGGTGAGCTCTGCCTTCATCTCGTAAGCAAGACCGGCAGCCTTCACCAAATCAGATAGCCACTGGAATCCAGAGAGAATTTCCTCAGATCCAAAGCGACACACGTCATTAGTGCCGACATGTGCCACCACCTGCAGCTGGCTGCACCCTGTGCTCTTCATGGCATCCGGAAGGACCCTTTCCACATCAGGAATGACTCCTCCCGGAATGAACACGGAGTGCACACTGGATTTCTTCCCCTCCTTAGCCGCCGTATCCCTAAGGGGCCCCATTACGCCCCTAACATTGGAGCTCCCAACTACCAGTAAGCCCACCCTCTGCGATTGCCCGGACCTTGAAGGCTGAGAATGATCCTCTGAAACAGGGCAGACAGCTGCATCTGGCTCAGCCAGAGACAGTGCCTGAAACCGGTTTGTCAGACGCACCGGGGAGGCTTTCTGATCAGCCTCCGGGGACGCCTTTCGCTGCCTGCCACGCCTTGGAACAACCTCCCAATCAACCACAGGCGAGGGCTCAGCCCCACTGCGGGCAGCAACCGGGGCAACCACAGCGGCAGACCGATCTGGGGACAGACGGGACGAGGTTGGCATCCCCGTGATACCCAAGTCCGGCTCCCCACAGTGGTGCCCATTAGCAAGAGCCTCAAGCTGCGCGACCGAAGTCAGCGCCGATTGCAGCTGTGAGCGAAGGGATGCCAAGTCAGCCCTCATCCGAACACAGCAATCGCAGTCCCTGTCCATTCTGATCGATGTTGAACAACAGTTACCGAAACACGAGTCCGTGCCTAGATAACGTAAATAATGTATCAACTAACCTGTACAAATGCCTAACGAGTGCGCTACAATCTGCTGAATTTACGATTACAGTAACTAAAACTCGAAATTGCACCTCCTATACGAAACTCACACGCAATTTAAATAAGAATCTACGAAGTAAACATAAAGCGCGATGCTACAACTATCAAATACTATAATACGCCCGGAATATATGAATTAAACAATGCAAGTACCCAAAAACACGCAAAGAAATTAATTAAGCTATCTAACAAACAAGTAAGCTAGGGTTATACGACTTGCTGCTACAGCTGCTTATCCAACGGCGGCAGGGAGCACAGCACAAGCAGAAAGAACTTACCCTGTGACAGAATTGGAAAGTTAAGCTGTAATATGGGCATTTACCTCCCCCCCCCCCCCCCCCCCCATGAACCATGGACCTTGCCGTTGGTGGAGAGGCTTGCGTGCTTCAACGATACAGATAGCCTTACTGTAGGTGCAACCACAACAGAGGGCTATTTGTTGAGAGGCCAGACAAACGTGTGGTTCCTGAAAAGGGGCAGCAGCCTTTTCAGTAGTTACAGGGGCAACAGTCTGGATGATTGATTGGTCTGGCCTTGTAACACTAACCAAAACAGCCTTGCAGTGCTGGTACTGCAAACAGCTGAAAGCAAGAGAAACTACAGCCGTAATTTTTCCCGAGGGCATGCAGTTTTACTGTATGGTTAAATGATGATGGCGTCCTCTTGGTTAAAATATTCCAAGGGTAAAATATCCCCCATTTGGATCTCTGGGCGGGACTAGTCAGGAGGACGTCGTTATCAGGAGAAAGAAAACTGGCGTTCTACGGATCGGAGCGTGGAATGTCAGATCCCTTAATCGCGCAGGTAGGTTAGAAAATTTAAAAAGGGAAATGGATAGGTTAAAGTTAGATATAGTGGGAATTAGTGAAGTTCGGTGGCAGGAGGAACAAGACTTCTGGTCAGGTGACTACAGGGTTATAAACACAAAATCAAATAGGGACAATGCAGGAGTAGGTTTAATAAAGAATAAAAAAATAGGAGTGTGGGTAAGCTACTACAAACAGCATAGTGAACGCATATTGTGGCCAAGATAGATACGAAGCCCACACCTACTACAGTAGTACAAGTGCAGATGATGAAGAAATTGAAGAAATGTACGATGAAATAAAAGAAATTATTCAGATAGTGAAGGGAGACGAAAATTTAATAGTAATGGGTGACTGGAATTCGAGTGTAGGAAAAGGGAGAGAAGGAAACATAGTAGGTGAATATGGATTGGGGCTAAGAAATGAAAGAGGAAGCCGCCTAGTAGAATTTTGCACAGAGCACAACTTAATCATAGCTAACACTTGGTTTAAGAATCATGAAAGAAGGTTGTATACGTGGAAGAACCCTGGAGATACTAAAAGGTATCAGATAGATTATATAATGGTAAGACAGAGATTTAGGAACCAGGTTTTAAGTTGTAAGACATTTCCAGGGGCAGATGTGGACTCTGACCACAATCTATTGGTAGATTAAAACTGAAGAAACTGCAAAAATGTGGGAAATTAATGAGATGGGACCTGGATAAACTGAAAGAACCAGAGGTTGTACAGAGTTTCAGAGAGAGCATAAGGGAACAATTGACAGGAATAGGGGAAAGAAATACAGTAGAAGAAGAATGGGTAGCTCTGAGGGATGTAGTAGTGAAGGCAGCAGAGGATAAACTAGGTACAAAGACGAGGGCTGCTAGAAATCCTTGGGTAACAGAAGAAATATTGAATTTAATTGATGAAAGGAGAAAATATAAAAATGCAGTAAATGAAGCAGGCAAAAAGGAATACAAACGTCTCAAAAATGAGATCGACAGGAAGTGCAAAGTGGCTAAGCAGGGATGGCTAGAAGACAAATGTAAGGATGTAGAGGCTTATCTCACTAGGGGTAAGATAGATACTGCCTACAGAAAAATTAAAGAGACCTTTGGAGAAAAGGGAGCCAATTGTATGAATAACAAGAGCTCAGATGGAAACCCAGTTCTAAGCAAAGAAGGGAAAGCAGAAAGGTGGAAGGAGTATATAAAGGGTCTATACAAGGGCAATGTACTTGAGGACAATATTATGGAAATGGAATAAGGTGTAGATCTAGATGAAATGGGAGATATGATACTGCGTGAAAAGTTTGACAGAGCACTGAAAGACCTAAGTCGAAACAAGGCCCGAGAGTAGACAACATCCCATTAGAACTACTGACGGCTTTGGTGGAAAGGTGGAAGGAGTATATAGAGGGTCTACACAAGGGTGATGTACTTGAGAACAATATTATTGAAATGGATGAGGAAGTAGATGAAGATGAAATAGGAGATAAGTTACTACGTGAAGAGTTTGACAGAGCACTGAAAGACCTGAGTCGAAACAAGGCCCCGGGAATAGATAACATTTCATTGGAACTACTGACGGCCTTGGGAGAGCCAGCCCTGACAAAACTCTACCATCTGGTGAGCAAGACGTATGAAACAGACGAAATACTTTCAGACTTCAAGAAGAATATAATAATTCCAATCCCAAGGAAAGCAGGTGTTGACAGATGTGAAAATTACCGAACTAGCAGTTTAATAAGTCACAGCTGCAAAATACTAATGCGAATTCATTACAGACGAATGGAAAAACTAGTAGAAGTCGACCTAGGGGAAGATCAGTTTGGATTCTGTAGAAATATTGGAACACGTGAGGCAATACTGACCTTATGCCTTATCTTAGAAGAGACATTAAAGAAAGCCAAACCTACGTTTATAGCATTTGTAGACTTAGAGAAAGCATTTGACAATGTTGACTGGAATACTCTATTTCAAATTCTAAAGGTGGCAGGGGTAAAATGCGGGGAACGAAAGGCTATTTACAATTTGTACAGAAACCAGATGGCAGTTATAAAAGTCGAGGGGCATGAAAGGGAAACAGTGGTTGGGAAGGGAGTGAGACAAGGTTGTATACTCTCTCCGATGTTATTCAATCTGTATATTGAGCGAGCAGTAAAGGAAACAAAAGAAAGACTTGGAGTAGGTATTAAAATCCATGGAGAAGAAATAAAAACTTTGAGGTTCGCCGTGACATTGTAATTCTGCCAGAAACAGCAAAAGACTTGGAAGAGCAGTTGAACAGAATGGACAGTGTCTTGAAAGGAGGATATAAGATGAACATTAACAAAAGCAAAACGAGGATAATGGACTGTAGTCGATGTAAGTCGGATGATGTGGGAGGAATTTCTTTAGAAAATGAGACACTTAAAGTAGTAAAGGAGTTTTGCTTGCAATGGCGAGGAAAGCGTTTGTGAAGAAGAGAAATTTGTTAACATCGAGTATAGATTTAAGTGTCAGGAAGTCGTTTCTGAAAGTATTTGTATGGAGTGTAGCCATGTATGGAAGTGAAACGTGGACGATAAATAGTTTGGACAAGAAGAGAATAGAAGCTTTCGAAATGTGGTGCTACAGAAGAATGCTGAAGATTAGGCGGATAGATCACATAACTAATGAGGAGGTAATGTATAGGATTGGGGAGAAGAGAAGTTTGTGGCACAACTTGACCAGAAGAAGGAATTGGTTGGTAGGACATGTTCTGAGGCATCGGCATCAAGGGATCACCAATTTAGTATTGGAGGGCAGCATGGAGGGTAAAAACCGTAGAGGGAGACCAAGAGATGACTGCACTAAGCAGATTCAGAAGGATGTAGGTTGTAGTAGGTACTGGGAGATGAAGCAGCTAGCAAAGCATTGAGTAGCATGGAGAGCTGCATCGAACCAGTCTGATGACTGAAGACCACAACAACAACATGGGCATTTAAAAAGTCTGAATATTTTTTTGTGGGGCAAGAATACCGAAGTTTACTGTGACCATCAGTCACTGTCATTTCTTTTAACATGTAAACTACTGCACCATAGATTAGCTAGGTGGTGTCTATATTTACAAGAATTCAATTTCGAGATCATTTACATTAGAGGAAGTCAGAATGTTTTTGGAGTTGTCTTGTCTATGTTACCACAAGGTTTAGAGGAATCTGTGAATTAACAGAGCAAGATGCAGAAATCAAAATGTTATTAATGCAAGGTGCGACACAACAGTCTGATTATTATAAGTTTTGTAAGTAAATGAAAATTACACAACATCAAGATCGCAGATGGAGTAAAGTTGTGGAAAACCTTTAGCAAGATGAAGGTGGAAAGGTAAGTAAATGGTATCAGGAGTACAAGGCCATTTTGTTTCAAAGGAAACATGAAAAATCTGATCAATGGCGTGTGTGTATTTCTGAAGATAATATCGACGATTTTATAAGACACACACATGAAATACATGAAATATGGGGATATTATGGAGTGGGCAAATGTACTGAAAAAATTTCAACACTTTGTTATTTTCCAAATTTGTGGAGGCGAGTCCTACAGGTATTAAGAAAGAGTGCAATAAGTCAAAAATTAAAACAGTCCAATGTGTCAAAATATACTGGGCTACACCCAATACTCACAAAACACCCTCTAGATATAATATCCCTGGACATAGCTGGTCCATATCCAAGAAGTAAAGGAAGCGTAAAATACCTAGTAGCAGTATATGATATTTTCTAGAAACATATCAAAATGCATGCCATTAAAATGTAACAGCCACACATATGAGAAATAGAATTGTGGGAGGCTATTTGAGATGAGCAGGTGAATCAAGTGTACTACTAACTGATAATGCTTTATATTTCGTTGGGCAAAAGTGGGAACAATGTATGGCCTCACAGGGCATAAAACAAGTATTAGTAAGCTTTTTTCACCCAGAATCAAGCACAGTAGAACGAGCCTTTAAAGAATTTAACCAATTTATTAGGACATATAGCCCTCACAAACACACCTGATGGGTGGAATACGTAAATCCTTTCATGCAAGTTGTCAACAACCTTCCACATTCTTCAACAGGTTTCACACCTAACGTATTGATGTTCCAGACAAAACAAACGAATGAATAGGAGTCGTCGATACCAAAAGCATCCACTACAGAAATGACACTACAAGACAAAATCAAACAACCCATGGTTACAGTAGAAAACAGAGCTGAGTATAGAAAGAAAATTTATAATAAGAAACTGAAACGTGTTACACAATTTTTTTGAAGGGCAACGAGTCCTCTTACAGACGCACCCTAAATCGACAAAATTTGACAAACTGAATAAGAAGTGGCCATTACTCTATTCAGGGCCATACATAATTTCCAAAATACCATACCCTGGGACGTACAGGTTAGTCTATGAGAAAACAGGAAGAGACAAGGGTCTCCAACCTCACAAAGATATAACAGCTTTTAGAGAATGATGAAGCTAGGTAGCACTTTTTCTTTCATCACAAGATAATTGTACATTGTGTATATAACTCTAAGTGTAATTTTTCTTCTGGAGTGTTATTTTAAGATAAAGTAATGTGTAGGCATAAGTAATTCTTTTGATTTTACACGTAAGCATAAAATTAACAGCAATGAAAAGTAATACACCGATTCATACAAAGCGAAAGTATAAACAAAATTAGCTTATGTCTGATCTGTCCAAGCTCAACAATACTCGTTGTCTCCAGTTGTAGCAGAGGAGGCACTGACCTACACGCATGCGCGACAGACTGGCAGAAGATGCAACAAAATAGGAATGCGATATGTATACGTACCTAACTTAAATACAAAGTAAACAGAAATACTAAGCAATTACATCTGCTGTCTAAGAACTAAGGGACCTATTGATCTACTGTATGTACACAAAGATTTAATTAAATACTAAGCTATATATGACATATTTACAAGCAAAAGGAGGAATTATGTATAAATATACTACTCCACACACATGTTTATGCATTGTAAAGCATAGAAATGAATGCAACATGAAAGACACAGAAATTTGCAGTAATGCTGACAGCGGACAAAGATCTAGGCGACAGGATACTCGATGAGGCTAGCATTCCCGCTCGTCCCGAGTGACATTTTAGTGCTGGATCCTTCCAAGAAAGCTGCTGAAGTCGTCACTACAAGTTTCGAAGCACATGCACGTTTAGGATGAGGTCAGAGTTTGCAGTATACATGCATCTTTAGGCTCTCTCTCACACACACAGCACGTTTCGACGTTTAGCAGTTTTCATGAGGGATATTGCTCGTTTTAGTATTTCAATCAACGTCATACATACATTGGTAATGGAGGGGTGGTTTAGCAATGATAGAGAAATTGAGAACCATTGTGCAGTTTCACTGGCTGAGAGCATCGTAGGACTGATGCGATAAGACGTTTTGTTGACGTGGTAAGTCGTCGAGGCCAGTGGTTTGGAATTCTAGTAATCGGGTAAAATGCACTGTAATCATGGAAAACCTGGTGAAATTGCGACAACTGATGGAAAATACGAAAAACTGAGAAAAATACAACAATAATAGGGGTACGTTGTGGCGATACCTGTAAGACACCGCTAGCCCACGCCTCTCGCGGTGTGCGTTTAACTCCATTTAAATGACGCGCCAAGCGCGCGCCCAGCGGCTGTACGATTAATTAAATAATCGGCGTGCTAATCACAGTTGAAATCTCTGGTCCAGAGGGACGTGAAGAGGCTGTGGTCCAGAGAGAGAGTAGAGTCAGTCGAGTCTTGTTCAGTCTTAAGAGTCAGTCGAGCTAGAAAGTGTCTTGTGAAACGATCATTCTGTGGATAATATTAGTGTGATGTTTTCTTTTATATGTGTTGTGTTGTCTTCTTCGATGAGTAAAAAAAAAAAAATATAGGTAAAATAAATTTTTGTGATGTCCATCAATAAGTTCATTCCAGTAAAAATAGAACCACTTCCCTTCACCTTTATTCACCCTTTTTTCTTTCTTTCCTTTCAACAAATAAAAAACAAAAAATTACCACCCACCTTTTTTTTTAATTCCGGACATCACACTGGCGACCGTGACAGGACGCCAATCTTCGGATTTTACTGGAATGAACTTAACAAGGGCAAATTAAAGTAAAATCATACGTGTAGTAATATTTATTGTCTTGTACATTGGCTAAAAAAACTGTAATTTTCTCTTTCATGCCCAATATGAAAACGAGAGCTAACGTGGTTTCAAGATTAACAAGATTTCTGCAAGCTTCAACGCAGCGCGGTGAGTAGTGCAAAAGCATTTGTTCTGCTATGCCATTGTCCAGCGTGCGCCTCCCGCCTATGCTAACTTTTATTCCCATTTCCCATGCCTTTCCCTAAACAAGAATCATACCCTTTGTCAATGGAATTTCTATTATTGTAACATTGAAATTCAACAGTAAGATATGCAGAAGTCATTGTTATGAGTCAATCCTGTTTGTTACGTCATGTCACCACTTTCAGATTAGCTACGCGAATACGGTTACAACCACAATAATAATTCAGACATTTTTGGAAATTCTATCAAGTAATAGTTATTACCGTCTAACTATTTAAATTTTATTTATCTTTTGTACTTTGCAAGCCATCGCCATTCTGGGTGTACTATTTGTATATTTCATGTTTGTTAATTATTGGCAAAAATGGAACAACAGCAACAGCAAACTGATAACGGTGATGCTACTGTATCATCAGCATCCCCTTTCCTAGGCTTTTCCAGCCCAGAATCTATGGAATTTACTGCAGGTGTATCACATCAAATAATACTAAGTAACGAAAGTAATTCATCAGGTGACACACCCAATAATCCTGACCCTATGGAAAACGATAGTAGACGTGTCCAACTAGGGATTTCCCACTCCGATCCTAATTTGCACAACTCTAGTGAAAGGAACAATGATCCAAACATTGATCCGAATCAGTACGGAATTTTAATACAACTTCTTACGCGAAGTATGGATAGCATCCTTAATGAAAGGTTTGATAAACTAGACACTAGATTTGATAAACAGGAGCAGAGTACAAAAGAATTAAACAGCAAAATCGATCAATTGTCTTCTGAGGTAACATCTACTCTGGAAAATCAGGCTAACCAAATCTCAGAACTTAATTCAAAAACGACACAATTGACCGAAAGTTTCAACGAATTGTCATGTCGTGTAAACACTCACGAAAATTCCTTTGTTAAATATCAAACAGTGACAAATTCCGAAATGCAGTCATGTAAAACCAAGTTGGATCAGGTCACGAACGCTCAGGCTCAGGTCAATGATCTAGTTCAGAATTTCGTGCAAAATCAAACCACCTCACAAAATAAAATTTCGATGGATATCGAAGGTATTACTCAACAAGTTAGCGTAGTATGCTTACAACAATTAGAAATGAAAGAAAAAATTTCCCATTTGGAGGAAAAAACAGAATCGCTTTCTTTAGAGTGTAACGCAAACATTGCAGAAAAATTAGTGCACGAATGTGGTATTTGCAACAAGCTCATTGAGCAAAGGGTAGAAACCGCTACAAAAGAGATTTTACACCAGGCCATGTCGCAGGTGCAAACCGAGACCAACACTTTAAAAAACCAAATTTCTCAGTTATTAACTCCCGATTCTAACGTAGTTACTGTTCCGTCTACAACCCCACTCACAACGAGTTCACCGCCTAATTTCACTGTGCAGTTTGTTCCACAGTCTAACAGCGAATCACTTGCGAGCGAAAAACATCAAACAGAGCCGCTCTCAGTGATCGCACAAAACAGTAAGTCTCAACCACCCTTGTGCCATGAAGTTTCACCAGGGAACAATAGTTCAGGCCCTATAGTGCCTGCCGGTATTGTTGACGGTAACATGATTAAACATGCCTATTTTCCAACGTTCAGTTCCGATGATACCCAAGCGGTGCACCCGATTGTTTTTATTAGGTCTTTTGACGGAATGTTTCCGCACAACTGGTCAGATGCGGAAAAGATTTTTTTTGTAAGTAATCTGTTGAGGGGGCGAGCATCCAGATGGGGAGCTGAAATAAAAAGGCAAAATTTAACTTTCAAGCAATTTGAAGAGGCTTTTCTGCAGGAATTCTGGTCAGAACATGAGCAAAAACAACTTCGACGTGAAGTTCACAATCCCGAACCATACAACCCTCGTATAGAAACTTTGCGTCAATATTTTGAAAGATACCTGGACAAAACACTTTATTGGTCAAAACCGGCCGATCTTGCCGATGTGATTAACACCTTAAAAAGTCATTTACCCCTGCATTACCGGACACAATTAATTGGTGTTCCGGAAACTAACATCAAGAAATTTCTAGATTATTTGAATGAAGTAGACCTTGTGTTTAGAGGAGATTCAGGGAACACTCCACATATTTATAATGCTAATTCCAACTCTCGCCAAAACAATTGTCATAATTTCAATCAAAATAACAACAGCGGTAACATGTGGAATGCAAACCCGCTTCCTCAAAATCAGGGGCAAAAATCACAACAGCCCAACTTCACACAATATTCGCAGCAATCTTGCGATTCCCGATTCCAAAATTCCAACAATTACAACATTTTTGGTAATGGTCAATTTTACCGAAAAAGTAATAGTAATGGCAACAGACGCAATGGTAGTTTCAACAACAATCAGTACTCCAGAGGCAACAACAACCGTAACCGGAACAACAACAATCAAAACAGACGTCAGGATGGAAGATACAACCCTGGTTATTTTGAGAGAAATTCGCCATATCAGCAGAATAATTCAAATTGTCAAAATTCTAGAGTCAGTTATCCACCCCCGCAGTGGGGAAACCCGAACTATACACCACACAACTACAATTATATGTTTCCGAATGCACGACACTTTGTACCAACAAACAATGCTAATAATCAGGACTGCGGTAATCAAACTCCACCGAATACCAAACATGTCCATGAACAAAGGATAAATATTATTGAGGTAAGTGACGACCAAAATGCGTCGCCTAATAACGCGGCGGAAAACATGAGCAGACCGGCGTAAGCGCCCAAACCCCGGTCGAGAACGTGAGCACGGGCGCAAATAATCTTGCAAATTGTTTTTTGAGATTCCAAGACGGACACACTATGGAACATGACCTTCTTGCCGACAATAATAAGTCTAGTAATAACGACAAAGTAAAGGTAACGGTTCAGGCAACTGCTGTTTTATCGTTAGAGAAATCCATTGTAGAAGTGTTATTCGACACTGGAGCGTCAGCAAGCGTGATTTCTAGTTCCCTG
The DNA here is from genome assembly GCF_023897955.1 of Schistocerca gregaria. Taxonomy (NCBI): domain Eukaryota; kingdom Metazoa; phylum Arthropoda; class Insecta; order Orthoptera; family Acrididae; genus Schistocerca; species Schistocerca gregaria. Next base: position 554,794,861 of record NC_064920.1, read on the forward strand.
TACTTGGATCTAGATAAAGGTTCTAAACTTCCGACGTTTCCAGTGCAGAACTGCCGAATCATCGGTGCCACTGGAAACAAATAAAAAAATGTCAAATTACAAGCTCTTCTAACTTTTGTTGTTTCCAACGTGCATGTTCGTTATCATTTCCTTGTTGTGGATAATTTAACAGTTCCATGTCTTTTCGGTATCGATTTCTTAAATCAGTATCGAGCAGTGATTGACTTAGGGAATGGTATCTGTCAATTGACGGTTGAAAAGCAAAGAATTTTGATACCTTTATCTAAAACAATTAATAACAACAATTCTTATCGGGACGTACGTCACTTGAAAGTACAATCTGTGCCCATCACTAATTTTTCTATGACAAACAATTGCAATTCTTCTTACAATGCTGATAGTAAAACTCTGTGGGAAAAGTGTGCCGAAGCCTACCATCTAACTGATTTGCAAAAACAGAATCTGTTTCACCTTCTTCAACAATTTTCAGTAGTCTTTCAAGATAAACCTGGTATCATACGTGGGTACGTGTACAAGATGGATGTCAAACCCCACCTAACATTTTGTCGTACACACTACAATATACCGTGGTCTAAAAAACCAGCGGTTATGCAGGAAATTAACAGAATGCTACGTTGGAAAATCATAGAAAATTCGCACTCGCCGTATTGCAACCCTTTGTTGTCAGTTTCGAAACCCGATGGAAGCGTGCGTCTTGTTCTCGATGCACGCGAAATCAACAAAATTATTATACCGGTAAATACTCGCCCTGTAAATCTGGACGAACAACTCCTGAAATTTCACAACGCCAAATTTCTGACTAATATCGACCTACGATCGTCCTACTACCAGGTTCTTCTACATCCTGAATCACGTAAATATACCGCATTTTTGTGCGAAGGACGATCATACTAATTCCGTGTTTTGCCATTCGGGTTACGAATAAGTGCAGGAATCTTTATCGAGGCGCTTGACGACGTCCTCGGGCCAGATTTACTTTCACAAATCACTCCCTATGTGGATGATTTAGTTGTGGCGACTGCCACCTGGGAAGAACATGTCGATCTTCTAAGACAAATTTTGATTAAATTCGCCGATGCAGGCGTGACAATCAATTTGGAAAAATCAAGGTTCGCCCGACAACAGATTAAGTTCCTTGGCCACATCATCACGCCGGAAGGCATCAGGACGGACTCTAAAAAGACTGAAGCAATTCGCAACTTTCCTGCACCCCGAACCAAAAAACAACTTAAAGCATTTTTGGGTCTTTCGTCATTTTTCAGAAAGTTCGTGACACAGCAAGCTCTTAACAGCCCACATCTTCTAAATCTTCTAAAGAAAAATTCCCTTTGGCGATGGACTACAGAATGTCAAGCCGATTTTGAAAAAATTAAACAATCATTAATCCACGCACCACTCCTCTGTCATCCGGACATGTCAAAAGACTTCTGCCTATTGACCGATGCGTCATCTTATGGACTTGGGGACTTTTTGTTTCAACTGTCTGTTGAACATGATCGAACAATAGTAAAACCTATCAGTTTTGCCAGTCGCACCTTAACTGAATGCGAGAGATCATATTCAGTTACGGAACGCGAGACCCTTGCAATTATTTGGTCTATGCGAAAATTTCAATATTTTCTCTGGGGAAAACATACACGCATCTATACAGACCACCAAGCTTTATCATTTTTACTGTCTTGCAAATTACTTCATTCCCGGCTCACTCGTTGGTGTTTGTCGTTACAAGAATACGATTTCGAAATTATTTACATCTCCGGCAAAACCAATATTGTTGCGGACGCTCTTTCTCGTCTTCCGCACGATGCGAAAAATCTTTCAGATTTGCATGAGCAAACTTCCGACTTTCAGGTCATGTTAATATATGACGAATCCTACAACCGCTACTATCACCGAATCTGCAGGGATTTTGCACTGTTACAAGATGCCGATCCTAGGTGGTCTACAGTAAAAACAAAATTATGTCAGAATTCAAATTCTAATCTTCAAAATTACTACAAGATCAACAATGATGTACTGTTTCATCGTTCCCATCTCGTGTCAGAGCGTTGGTTGGTATGTTTACCGGAAGCTTATGTTGACGACTTCATTTTGTTCACCCACAAAACCTGGGGACATTATGGCATTAATAAATGTGCCGCCAAGATCCTACGCTTCTGCTATTTTCCTAACATGCGACGTAGAGTCCTGCAGGTCATTCGCAAATGTATCATTTGCCAGAAGGCAAAATATTTGAACAATCATGCATCAATTGAATTGCATCCCATTCTTCCAAAGCAACCGCTTGATTTGATTTCCGTAGACATTGGCGGACCCTATCCACAATCCCGCGGTGGTGCTAAATACATTTTGGCTATATTGGACGTTTTTACTAAGTATGTGAAATTGTACGCCTTGCGCACAGCCACTGTTGCGGCTATCATTCGACGCTTTTCGGCCGACTACCTAGCCCGCGTCGGACAATGCATCGTACTTTACGAGTGCAAAGTGGAAATCATTTCTGCAAGATTCCGATATTAAACATGTTCTTACTTCCCGATTTCACCCACAGGGTAACCCCGTTGAGCGAATTTTTAAAGAATTTAATCAATTTATGCGCATCCATTCTTCTACAAAACATTCCAAATGGATAGAATACCTCGCTCCATTCGAGTACATTGTGAACAATTTGCCACATAGTTCAACCGGATTCTCACCTGCCGAGTTATTATCAGACAAACCAGAAAAAAACTCATGGTCAAGTCCCCTGCCTAAGTTGTCTTCGAACGATATTTCTTTGCAGGAAAAGGTAAGGCAAGCTGCCATTACCCTGGCACACACTGCGGAGCTCCGGAAGAAAAAATTTGATAAACGGGTCAGACCGACACGTGTGTTCGAAATTGATGATTTGGTATTGCTCACAACCCATCCCAAATCTACGAGGCTAAAACGTTTGCTTAAGAAATGGCAATTAGTTTACTCAGGTCCATACCGGATCGTCGATATTCCTCACCCTGGATGTTATTTATTAGCATACCCTACAACACAGAACGTTAAAGGACTTTACGCCCACCACCACTTAAAGCAGTATGTAAAGTAAGAGAAAGAGAAAGGATGTGCTAGTTACAGCTAAAATGTTAGTATTAATTGTTAGTCAATGCAAAGAATCATAACGCATTAAACTACAGCAAATCTACGTTAAACATTACATGCAATCCAAGAACTATTTAATCTACGTTATATTTACTATGCTACGAATAATTTGACTACTAGCCAAGGACAACGAAGTTAGCGACCAAACTTACTCCTTAAACAGGCATTTTCTAGAACAGGAAATTATGTACAAGAAAAAAGATTTTATTATGTTAATAACTGTGATGAATTTGAGAGCCACCAGAATGCTATACTATACTCCAGCATGAGTGAATGATTGTGCTGAAATGAGTGTGAAAGAATGAATGTGAATTTTAGTTTATAAGGTAGTTTTTATGATGATGATGAGGATTTCGTTGTGTGTGAGCCAATGATGCCACCACGTAGTATTATTTGATGATTTGCGATTTATATTGAAGCTGTTCTATGAGAAGAAAGGTGAATATTAATTGTATGAAGCTGTATGAGTGAAAACGATACGTGTGTATGAATACTGATAGATGTTAATGAGAAATGATTCGCCGTGTAGGCAATAAAAAAAGGAGAAAGAAAAACTTATTTGGTATGTGCCCTATTTAAAAAACCATTATCCCACGCTTGGCATAAAGAGTTTGTGTGCTCTCCATCGTAACAAACGTAAATTTTGTACATAGGTCATTGTGGAGGAAAAATGTTTATCAGCCACAGCGAAATAAATAATCTGCTTACGTAGCGAATAAAAATTGCTGTCGTTATAGAATCTCATTCTTTACACAGGCTAATTGTGTAGTACCATGCATGCTGGCTGCCTTCGTAAGATTCGTATTCTACATTTACGAAGGTCGTGTTTAATGGTTATGAACTTATGAACTCACTAACATTAACACTATTTTTAAAAAAATGTTTTTATCCTGTGAAGTAATTTAGGTGAAATCTAGCACTCATTACTTGATACTGTGAGGACATGGACATATGTATTTGTGTAAGTGGGATAGTATATAAGTTATGCAATTTTATGTCGTTCTGTCTGGACCAGAGTTAAGAAAATGCGACTCTCATAAAACAATTGCTAGGATACGAAGTCTCCCGCTCTCTGCTCATGTTCTCGACCAGGAAACAAAAACTACACGACTACCGGTACGACGTACAATTCACGATTACAAGAAAACATACTTTAGTGTATGAGATTTTTCTTTCTCTTTCAGCAAAGTGGATAAGTTTTTGAAGATTTGTGTGTGAAGCAGTACGACGCAGCTGTCTTCGTGGACACAGCGATTTTCTTGTCTTTATGGAAACTAAAGCGCATTCATTTTCCTTTACCTACAGGAAATTCATATATTTATTTTACTACGTGATACTCACTAAAGTACACCTCTTATGGAAGGATCCTATAGTCATTTATTAGTACGTTTACTGACCGAATTTTTTTTTCAGGAATAGAAACTACAGTGTCATTAAGCGCGTATTTACCTAAACATGACTGATTCAACGAGTGAATTAAACCATATACGGTACTCACATTGATTCTTGCAAAAATCTTTGACTGGTTTACAGGAAGTGATTGACAATGATCATTGAATTTCTTTTTGCTTGAACAGCAATTCGGATCAACTTTAAAGGATGAAACTGAATACAACATGAATTGGCTTAAAGTCAGTGACACTTGCGCAATGGCAAAGTTTATGATGCATACGTTTCGCAAACAGATGCACTATTCGTCGCACACATGTGTGAAAACACTACTGTATTGATGAAGATTTGTAAATATGAATATAACCCAATCCTTCTATCTTGATCCTACTCCCACCTCCTTGCCCCCTGCTGGACGATGGATAGTGGGGTAGTGAGGTTTTTGCACTATTCTTTTGTATATTTTGTCCATTCATAATTTGCAGCACTTAGGGTCTCTCGTCGAGTTTTGCAGAATTCTTGATGGCAGATGCCATAGATTTCAATATTCTGTAAAGAAGGAGATAGTACTCCGTTAGTGCACATGCACAGCAAGAAATAGATGGCACAACCTGAATTTCGTGTACATAAATATGTCATGTCATGTCTAATTGTAAAATTTTGTAAATGTAAACAACTAGCAATCTCAATATAAATCTGAATTTTGTAAAGTTTCACAGGACACGACTAGCAAAACATGTCTAATTGTAAGTTTTTGAAGATGTAAACAACTAGTATTCTCTATATAAATATGAATTTTGGGAGAGTTTCACAGGTCACGACTAGCAAAGTATTTCAATGGCTATGTAGCAACTTAGCTACGAAGAAGTTCATTTGTATTATGTATATTGAATTTCATGTCTATAGTAGGTAATCATTTTATGTATATGTACATGTCCATTTTTTCTATGTAATTTTGAACTTGCCTATTCAAAACTTAAATGTCCTCTTGTGAAGGCTACACACAAAACAGTCTTACTATGTGCACCTAATATAAAAGGAGAAAAGATGCAAAGTGTAATTTTGCTCAAAAGTGAAGTGTCTGTGAAAATGTGTTCTCAGAAGGAACAGGACGTCGAACCTCCCTTCTGAACAGTGTAAAAAAAAAATCAAATAGTGTTGATAAAGAGAAATCAACCAATCAAGAGTAAAAATATGATAGAAAAGTGTTTTCCGTACAAAGTGATAAGTTTAATCTCAAATTCTACGATAAAGTGCAATGATGCGTATCACAGTGATCCCTACCTTGGAAAGTGCTTGGAAGTCTGCGTTGTACGGTCTTCGGATGCGGCTACCAGTACTGTCGCGTCCGTCGTAAGGGGTGGCGCCGCCAGACGTGTCACCGCCTATTATACCTCAACAGCGGACCCGAGCGCGAGGCTGTACGCAGTGCCGCGGTGCGTGGTGGATGGACCACTTTATCAAAATTACTGCACTCGTGCACGCACAGCCACTCTTAAAACACCAACAATACTGACATGAACTTTGTTGTCATCGACAACTTAAAACCAAATTGTATGACCTTTTGTGTTCTTTTGTCGTAAGCAGATTCATTACCTATTGTCCTGATGTGCAAACTGTAAAGTAAACAAAGTTGTGGTGCTGTGACTTTTACCGTGCTTCGCACGACGCACCACACTGAACTGAGGCAAAGCATAGTGCTCACTGGTCGACACAATAAGAACTGTGAATACAGGGTAGCAGCTATTGTTTTAATAACAGGACTGCCAACGGTGCAGCCATCTCCAAAAAAAAAAAATGAATCATCCATTGATCAATTTCAAAGTGGCTATTTTGTAATGTGCAACAATTTATGTATATTTACTTAAACTTTGTACTTTAGGCTATAATTCTTTATATATGTATGTACATGTCATATGTTTGAAAATGTTGTATAATGCTGGTGCAAACACTGCACAACCTTGTTCGTCAACTCAAATCTGGTACTGCCGCGAAGTTTGAAAAACTTACGCACCAGTAGAGGGGGCCGTGTGGCGATACCTGTAAGACACCGCTAGCCCACGCCTCTCGCGGTGTGCGTTTAACCCCATTTAAATGACGCGCCAAGCGCGCGCCCAGCGGCTGTACGATTAATTAAATAATCGGCGTGCTAATCACAGTTGAAATCTCTGGTCCAGAGGGACGTGAAGAGGCTGTGGTCCAGAGAGAGAGTAGAGTCAGTCGAGTCTTGTTCAGTCTTAAGAGTCAGTCGAGCTAGAAAGTGTCTTGTGAAACGATCATTCTGTGGATAATATTAGTGTGATGATTTCTTTTATACGTGTTGTGTTGTCTTCTTCGATGAGTAAAAAAAAAAAATATAGGTAAAATAAATTTTTGTGATGTCCACCAATAAGTTCATTCCAGTAAAAATAGAACCACTTCCCTTCACCTTTATTCACCCTTTTTTCTTTCTTTCCTTTCAACAAATAAAAAACAAAAAATTACCACCCACCTTTTTTTTTAATTCCGGACATCACACAACAATAATAGGGGTACGTACATGTCTCCTGGGCGTGTCACACTCTTCTCATTCCTCTACTAGTGTGATTGACGACTGATAATGCATACTATCCGAACTCTAAAGATTTAAGTCCTGCAGAATACGAAAGTGTTTCTGCAATCATTGTGGTGTCCAAGATCCAACCATGACAACTGCAGAATGGATCGATTTACAAAGTGCTCTGTCCATACATCAGATCTTCAGTTTCATAACTTCAACGATTCTAAGTCAGTGACTGGGATTTGTGACGTACTGAAAACCTTGTGAATACATCTGCTCGACAGTTGCTGTTTGTGTGGAAGAGACTGTCTTCTGCTCATGGAGTTAATGCAGCATGATGTGTAGTTTCGCAAGTCAAACACCGCTGCTATACATGTGTCAATTTCATACTTCTTCCATTGCTGACAGTCATTTTATTCTATTGATTCTAAGGTAGCGTAATTTCCAAACTGTAACTGGACATGAACAGTGGGCGCCTACTCGTCCCGAAAGCTATAGAGTATATGTATCACAAAGAAGGTATGTTTTTTTTCTTGGTGTAGAAGGTAGTAGTTTTATCATCTTAAAGTTTCTCATCATAGTGAGTGAGATACAAAATTCACAGGGAGAATGTATAACAGGTGTTGGAAATGCACTTCCTGAGTTGGAGTATTAACACTGGTCTATTCCACATGATTGATACGAAGCGGTACCAAAAAAAGGAATTTTTTTAACAGCCACAAATTTTCAAATTGTTTAGAGAACAACATTACCCACTTCAAAATACTCTTCATCACAGGTAATACACTTGTCCCACTAGTGCTTCCACTGTTTGAAACACTTCTTGTAATCATCGTTAGAAATGGCTCACAGCTCCTCCTCGTTTTTTTCTTGGTTTTTTCAATGTTGTCAAATCGGTGTCCTTTCATACACCTTTCCATGCATGGAAATAAGAAAAAGTCGCACAGAGTCACTTCAGGTGGGTAAAGTGCGTGGGGCAGCGAAACATGCCATTTTTAGTCAAAAACTGTCTAGCAGAGATGGTTGTGTGTGCAGATGCGTTGTTGTGGTGGAAGAGCCAGTCCCCTGTCTGCCACAAACCCAGTCATTTTCGACAAATACTGTTGCCCAATCTTGCTAAAACTTCCAGGTTTGATTGACTGTGAGCACAAGCTCTCGAATCTTTTTAATATTTTCGTCGATTCAGGCAGCTGATGGATGTCCAGAACGAGGTTTGTCATCAATCGACATGTAGCCATTTTTACATCAAACAGACCGTTCGTAAACTTGAGTTTTTACCACAGCATTATCCTGGTAAGATGTTTTTCAAATTAAAACAGTTTCAGTAGGATTTTTAAGGTACAGAAAACAAAATTACACGCTGCGCATTGTTCACTTAAACCTGCCATCGTAAAAAACGAAACAACAGCAAAACAGAGCTCGCAAAAAAAATCACTGCAGATGAACAGGATAGGTTGACAACACAGTTGACACTGAACTGACAAAGAGTTGCACTGTACATGCCTAGAAACAGAAATGTGTACTACACAAGCTTTGTGTCCTATGATTATTTCTCTCTTTACAAAACCTTCTAGCTGAGCTACAATCGCCATTTCCGTACTACTGATGACACATACATTTTAGGTTCTTTTTGAAGATATTAGCCATTTTTGTCTGGGTATTTAAGCGAAAATTTAGTTTCCCTTCCACACACAACATTTCATTGTTGCATCAACTGATAGTCACTGACGCATATTCATGCACTGGCAAAGGACAGGTGGTGACAACCACCTCAAAGCCTAGGAGCTTAGGCTTCATCCAACACAAATGGGCATTACTGGCCAAGCTCCCTTATGGGGTATTCATTTGACACATCTCAAAAGATACATGCAGTTTCTCAAATGTCAGGGGTGGGATAAAGGTCGCCTAGATCTGGATTTATGAGTTTGGGAAGCTGACAGTGTAATAACCACTTCTTTGGTGGCAGTGAAATTGGATGCTGACAATGTTGATAGTAATATTAAACTTCTCCTATTGTAGGTGTTGGATAAGATTCAGAAAGTGATACTGATCCTGAGAGAAATACTGTACAGTAGACAATTCTCATCTTGGTGTTCCTAATTCTGGAACAACTACTCATTATACTTGAGGATGTGCTGATCTTCACATTCTGGAAACTATGATCGTATCGACAAATGAGGAAGAGAGGAAAAGAGGATGTCACTGAAGATGACCAATCCTCAATCCAGAAGCCCAGGCTTCTGTCTTAGAGCTCCTGTTGCTCCTGGCATATAAATTATTTTCCAAACGACGTGAGGGCTGTTGACATAATGATGTTACCATTGACATGGGCATTTTTATAAAAAGATGCATGGAGAATGACTAACAGCAGAATGTCGCTAAGACAATAAATGAGTCAGGATAACACACTGGTCAAAAATAAGGAGAAAATAACTGTAATATTAGAAGTAAAGCTAGAAGCAGCAGAAAAGCTGAATTACATAACTATGAGTATCTTATTGCACAAGCTCCGTCCACAAAATTTCTAGGCATATGGGTGAATGAGCATTTAAGATGGGAGAATCATCTAGAATTTTTTAATAAAAAACTGAGTGAACAGTATTATGTGCTAAGAATGTCTTGGAACTGCTCAAGCATTGAATCATTGTTGTCTGCCTATTACACTTATGAAACGTCTCTGCTAGATTCGTTTCATATTACTTAACTAGTATTTGATGCTGTCACACTCAGTTATTTGTAATTTCGTTTTGTGCTTCATTTTTGTTCCCATTCTGTGGTACACAATTACATTAAAGTATCAATTTTTCCAGTAAACATAAAAAACTATGTGTATTACCTACATTTTGCGCTCCCAAATTTCACTTCTCTCTTTATCATCTGTATGAATAAGTGAATGAGTGTGTATATTGAATATGTCTTATACATGGTAGCAGTACAGCATAGCTTTCTGCTGTGGTAGCAACATTGTAGCTAAAGTAGCTTTCCAGTCAAGGCAAAAAGGTTTGTATCCTTTTGGTAGTCATTCGACAGTAGTTTCGTCGGTGGCGGAAAGGACACTTCCAGCCGCCTGGAGGAATTTTATTGCAGGAAGAGGATGCTCTCAGTACTCAGGTTGCGACATTTGGTGAGTGCAGACGGTATTCTTAAGAGCGACTTGGCGCTGGTGAGTGGATTAATGTGTGACGGTGTGTGCCTATTGTAGCTGGTGTACAAATTTGATATTCTAGTTCATCACCAAGATCGGATGTCGAATTCTTGTATTTTTAAGAGTGTAGTCATGAGTATATTTTCTATATTTTCTAATCCCTGTGTAGGAAGTTCGTTATTCCAGCGCAGATCTGAAATTCAACTATCTGACTTTTCTTTGAATTGGAATGTGTGCACAACTTTTCTCTTGTGAATGGATTTTATTTCTTCTACTTATTATTTCGTTTCAGTTTTAAGATTGTATAGCTATGTTCAGGCCACTTGGTGGTAATTTCACTGTGTGTAACTTCAGTACCATTATCAATAAGTTTTATTCTTAATTCTGCATGATATTTATTGCTATTTGTGTCTATGCACTTTACATCTGTGTTCTTGAAGCTTTGATGAGTCTTAATAATTTTGCCTTGTTCTTGAATATCCATGGCATTTGCGAGTGTTTCATGCCAGCATTGCTTAGTTTGATATGCAAGATGATGTAGATAAATTTCTTTGTCAGAAAGTGTTCCAAAGTATTCTTATTCACGTTGATTCGGTCATAGTGATAGGGATGATCATCTGAGCCTCTGACTTACTGTGATGGCAAAATTCTTTTTATCTCTATTTGTGTGTGAAGTGTGTATGTTTGTGTGCGCTGTTTTTCCTTGCATGCCAAAGTTTTCTCTCCATTTATCACTGCAATGTACCACAGGTTTCAATATAACAATAACTGAGGGAATGAATTATATAACAGACAATGTCAGATCGTAGTTTAGAATTATTTTTTGAATTTTTTATGTTATGTTTTCTAATGTATCTCATCTGGCGTTTCTGAAGCGCAAAAGGCAGGCCTTATATTTGTAGACTTTGGCTGATTGTATTAATCTTTTTGTTGAGGCTTAAGGTCCTGATTGCTATGAATTATTTGATTTAACAGTTGTACTTAAATTATTCCCATGTGATTATTACATATATCAACTTGGAACTTTTTGTTAATTTTAACACATTAGTTATGCTTACCAATTCAGTTCTTAATTCAGCTCTTCTATTAAATTTTCATTAAATAGGGTAGTGACCCAGAAAACTTGTGACACGAAACTTACAGTGGAGAGTTTCACATTGGCCAATGTCCTCCACTTCTGTCTGCAGATCACTCTCCACATAATCAATCACCCATCAATAACCATTTGTATGGCGACACCGCATGTGAACATAACTGGAGCTGTAGAGATACAGTCAGTAGGTTGTTGTTGTTGTTGTCTTCAGTCCTGAGACTGGTTTGATGCAGCTCTCCATGCTACTCTATCCTGTGCAAGCTGCTTCATCTCCCAGTACCTACTGCAACCTACATCCTTCTGAATCTGCTTAGTGTACTCATCTCTCGGTCTCCCTCTACGATTTTTACCCTCCACGCTGCCCTCCAATGCTAAATTTGTGATCCCTTGATGCCTCAAAACATGTCCTACCAACCGATCCCTTCTTCTAGTCAAGTTGTGCCACAAACTTCTCTTCTCCCCAATCCTATTCAATACCTCCTCATTAGTTACGTGATCTATCCACCTTATCTTCAGTATTCTTCTGTAGCACCACATTTCGAAAGCTTCTATTCTCTTCTTGTCCAAACTAGTTATCGTCCATGTTTCACTTCCATACATGGCTACACTCCAAACAAATACTTTCAGAAACGACTTCCTGATACATAAATCTATATTCGATGTTAACAAATTTCTCTTCTTCAGAAACGCTTTCCTTGCCATTGCCAGTCTACATTTTATATCCTCTCTACTTCTACCATCATCAGTTATTTTACTTCCTAAATAGCAAAACACCTTTACTACTTTAAGTGTCTCATTTCCTAATCTAATTCCCTCAGCATCACCCGATTTAATTTGACTACATTCCATTATCCTCGTTTTGCTTTTGTTAATGTTCATCTTATATCCTCCTTTCAAGACACTGTCCATTCCGTTCAACTGCTCTTCCAAGTCCTTTGCCGTCTCTGACAGAATTACAATGTCATCGGCGAACCTCAAAGTTTTTACTTCGTCTCCATGAATTTTAATACCTACTCCAAATTTTTCTTTTGTTTCCTTTACTGCCTGCTCAATATACAGATTGAATAACATCGGGGAGAGGCTACAACCCTGTCTCACTCCTTTCCCAACCACTGCTTCCCTTTCATGCCCCTCGACTCTTATTACTGCCATCTGGTTTCTGTACAAATTATAAATAGCCTTTCGCTCCCTGTATTTTACCCCTGCCACCTTTAGAATTTGAAAAAGAGTATTCCAGTCAACATTGTCAAAAGCTTTCTCTAAGTCTACAAATGCTAGAAACGTAGGTTTGCCTTTTCTTAATCTTTCTTCTAAGATAAGTCGTAATGTCAGTATTGCCTCACGTGTTCCAACATTTCGACGGAATCCAAACTGATCCTCCCCGAGGTCTGCATCTACCAGTTTTTCCATTCGTCTGTAAAGAATTCGCGTTAGTATTTTGCAGCCGTGGCTTATTAAACTGATAGTTCGGTAATTTTCACATCTGTCAGCACCTGCTTTCTTTGGGATTGGAATTATTATATTGTTCTTGAAGTCTGAGGGTACTTCGCCTGTCTCATACATCTTGCTCACCAGCTGGTAGAGTTTTGTCATGACTGGCTCTCCCAAGGCCGTCAGTAGTTCTAATGGAATGTTGTCTACTCCCGGGGCCTTGTTTCGACTCAGGTCTTTCAGTGCTCTGTCAAACTCTTCACGCAGTATCTTATCTCCCATTTCGTCTTCATCTACATCCTCTTCTATTTCCATAATATTGTCCTCAAGTACATCGCCCTTGTATAAACCTTCTATATACTCCTTCCACCTTTCTGCCTTCCCTTCTTTGCTTAGAACTGGGCTGCCATCTGAGCTCTTGATATTCATACACGTGGTTCTCTTCTCTCCAAAGGTCTCTAATTTTCCTGTAGCCAGTATCTATCTTACCCCTAGTGAGATAAGCTTCTACATCCTTACATTTGTCCTCTAGCCATCCCTGTTTAGCCATTTTGCACTTCCTGTCGATCTCATTTTTGAGATGTCTGTGTTCCTTTTTGCCTGCTTCATTTACTGCATTTTTATATTTTCTCCTTTCATCAATTAGATTCAATATTTCTTCTGTTACCCAAGGATTTCTAGCAGCCCTCGTCTTTGTACCTACTTTATCCTCTGCTGCCTTCACTACTACATCCCTCAGAGCTCCCCATTCTTCTTCTACTGTATTTCTTTCCTCCATTCCTGTCAATTGTTCCCTTATGCTCTCCCTGAAACTCTCTACAACCTCTGGTTCTTTCAGTTTATCCAGGTCCCATCTCCTTAATTTCCCACATTTTTGCAGTTTCTTCAGTTTTAATCTACAGGTCATAACCAATAGATTGTGGTCAGAGTCCACATCTGCCCCTGGAAATGTCTTACAACTTAAAACCTGGTTCCTAAATCTCTGTCTTACCATTATATAATCTATCTGATACCTTTTAGTATCTCCAGGGTTCTTCCACGTATACAACCTTCTTTCATGATTCTTAAACCAAGTGTTAGCTATGATTAAGTTGTGCTCTGTGCAAAATTCTACTAGGCGGCTTCCTCTTTCATTTCTTAGCCCCAATCCATATTCACCTACTATGTTTCCTTCTCTCCCTTTTCCTACACTCGAATTCCAGTCACCCATTACTATTAAATTTTCGTCTCCCTTCACTATCTGAATAATTTCTTTTATTTCATCGTACATTTCTTCAATTTCTTCATCATCTGCAGAGCTAGTTGGCATATAAACTTGTACTACTGTAGTAGGTGTGGGCTTCGTATCTATCTTGGCCACAATATGCGTTCACTATGCTGTTTGTAGTAGCTTACCCGCATTCCTATTTTCCTATTCATTATTAAACCTACTCCTGCATTACCCCTATTTGATTTTGTGTTTATAACCCTGTAGTCACCTGACCAGAAGTCTTGTTCCTCCTGCCACCGAACTTCACTAATTCCCACTATATCTAACTTTAACCTATCCATTTCCCTTTTTAAATTTTCTAACCTACCTGCCCGATTAAGGGATCTGACATTCCACGCTCCGATCCGTAGAACGCCAGTTTTCTTTCTACTGATAACGACATCCTCCTGAGTAGTCCCCGCCTGGAGATCCGAATGGGGGACTATTTTACCTCCGGAATATTTTACCCAAGAGGATGCCATCATCATTTAATCATACAGTAAAGCTGCATGTCCTCGGGAAAAATTATGGCTGTAGTTTCCCCTTGCTTTCAGCCGTTCGCAGTACCAGCACAGCAAGGCCGTTTTGGTTAATGTTGCAAGGCCAGATCAGTCAATCATCCAGACTGTTGCCCCTGCAACTACTGAAAAGGCTGCTGCCCCTCTTCAGGAACCACACGTTTGTCTGGCCTCTCAACAGATACCCCTCCGTTGTGGTTGCACCTACGGTACGGCCATCTGTATCGCTGAGGCACGCAAGCCTCCCCACCAACGGCAAGGTCCATGGTTCATGGGGGGAGGAGTCAGTAGGTACGATACATTAATTGTATTTTTCTCTTTTTTTCTTTGGCACTCGAACAACTTACACATTGGTCGGAGACGATTTCTTCTCATCATTTTAGAGTGTAGCTCTTGACTCAGGTTGATTTGTTTTGTAACGTGTATATATGTATTTTGTAAGTTTGTGAACTCTTTTGTGTAATTGTGTGTGGTTATATATTGCGTGTGTCGATTCCATGTCTGAGCTTATGTGCAATACTTGTAGTTAGACTGCGTGTGAAATTTATGTTCCAACTGCTAGTTTAGGAAAGTATATGTCTGCAACTATTTTATTGTTTTGGTTGTTGATTTTTGATAGTGATATTTTGCAGAAGTGAGCTTCGCTTATGATGAATCGTACCTGGTCCAAAAGCAATACTAGGAGGGAAAAGTTGACACATTGGGACAGAGTAATCGTTCAGTTGCGGAGGTCGAGCAAACGGGAAGTGTATAGTAGGGCGGATTCTGTACTTCTCTGATGTAGTGCAGAGTAATAAACAATTTTCATCTGGAATCGTTAGCAACAATACCATGCATGTAAGTTCTGAAAACGAACAGACACCATCCACTTTCGTGTCGGCAAGTACAGAAACGTCCTTAAGTAATAGTAGTGAAAGTGCAGGTGAGTTGCCGATCAACCCTGTAGTAAACTATCAATTTGACATGAGAGAGCTAGTAAGAATATTATCTGAGGAGGACTGAAAGGTATTTGAAGAAACTGATAAAAAATTATTTGAGGAGAATAGTAAGGCGGTAGAAGAAACTCATAAAAGGTTATCCAAGGAAATGGATCAAATCTGGCAGGTCTCGCAGTAAAGATGAAAAAATGATATATTTGCTGAATTTAAGAAGCGGATTCAAATTCTCGACCAGCATGTTTTCACCTTGGAAGAGGGGCAGCTGCATGCCAGCGAACAACCTAAGCTGCAAGAAGAACGTCTCACGGGAGATCTCCGAGCGCTAGCTGAGTCGTGGAAGCAAAAAACACGCGGAGCCGCGGACGCTTGTGGAAAGTCTGGTGACATAGGCACCGGAGCGCATTAGTGGCCAGGTGGACGCTAATAGCAAAGCGATCCTGGTATTGGAAGCCGAGGTCGTATGCATTGCCATAAAGTTAGGGGACTTGTTCACTAGCGTCAATTACGACAAGAAGACACCAACCAGTGTCCTAACTGAGACGCAAGGAGAAGATCACTACTGAAAACACTGTGGGGTCAGTGGGAAGCAAATAAACAACATAGGGTCATTACGACAGAATTGTGTGAGCGGGTAGCGTAGGTTAGAGAACCATAGGTACAATGCAGAGACTTCCGAACGTATCTGTAAACACAGACGGGAGAGTGCAGATCGGGACTCTGCAGAAGGTGTTGATTTGGGAGAGAATAGGCAGAAGAAAGCAAAATAGGAGTGAGCGATCTCCACGAGAGGATATTCATGGATTTGATTTGAAACATTTCCTCTCGGTGAGAAAGTTCGAAATGTTTCAGAACGCTCCAGACCTGGTTCATCGCTTGGTTTGGTTAAAACAGTTCCAATTTTCCCCTCCTCTTCCCTGGCCGGACTCGCACAAGACTGAATAGATGAGTTGGCACCTCGAGAGTGAGCCAGCTATACGCAAGAGGGCACCAGCAAGCGACTGCAACTCAGTCAAGTTACAACAGATTTTTCTGTTGACTTTCTGGTCTGAGGCGGCTCACTACCGCGTTAAACAAGGGGTAATTATGTTGCCGATCTTGCATCATTCAGGCTTTTCAAGGCTGGCGCAGTTATTCGAAGATATGCTATTCAAAAATCATTTCTGGTGCGATCCTTACAAATCGGCAGAACTAATTTGCATTTTCAGTATGAAGTTACCAGTGAACTTGCACTACATCATCATTGTAGGAAGATGTAAAGATGACATAGAGGGATTTAGAATCATGCTACAGGACTTACTGTGCGATGCAGGTGATGGCGCACAGTATAGCGGATCATATTCTCGTAGTCAGATGCGTCGCGACCTTAGTCGCGGCCGCAGCGAAATCAGGAGACGGGACTGCACAGGGAGGCGAGAGGATGAAATACATCAGCCATATCAGAGCTGGCGTAATAATGACGGGGAACGCAGGTGTCGTTACGGTAATCAACAAAATTGCGGTAACAGACAGCATTTCGGGAACCGACAACATTACGGGAACTGTGAGGATCTCGAACTAACCACGAGAACAGCAGTCGATCTCGGGGAAAAGGCGTACGAACGGTGGTGTACCAGGTCGTGCTCTCGGAGTCGAGATCAAACCAGCAAATCCCAGACACAATCAGGCGAGCATCAGCAGACGGACTGAGGAATAATTATGAGATACTGAGTGCGAGACACTGGAGGAGACTGTGGAAAGGGCGAACAGACGTGTAATTTATATAGGGAACGAATGGTTATGAATTTCAGAGATGGTTGTCTTTGTCAGTAAATGACTTTTTGCTGTTGTCATGAGTGATACTCTACAAGGCGTGGTAGTACAACAAAAGAATATTCGTAATTCGGCTGTTTCAACTGAACTTTATGTGTGGTGTACGTATTCCCTCCAGATGAGAAGATATAAGTTTTGTGGCTCTGCTGTGTGATTTAAGAGATGACTTGAAGCATTAAGTGTTATGAATTCCCTCTAAAGGCTGATCAGTCATTTGTGCTGTTAGTTTTCTTTTAGGCTCACGTTGTACGGTATGATTTGTTTTGTAATTTTTGAGTTTTCTAGTTGAGTAGATTAGTTTTTGCTAGTGCTTAATGAGAAGATTGTGCGTATATGAATAATATTAATGAGTAGATGGTTTTGGTCGCCGAGCAAAGAAAAAGGAGGTTAGCGTCCAGTATTCATGATGTTATTTTCTGTTCATATTGCTGAGGCTAGGTGTATTACAGAAGCGTTAGAGAAACAGGATGGGAAATAAGTGACCCCTCCTTGATGAAGTAACCGTCTATCCCGTTTACACTATAAGGATAATGTCATTTTATACACCTAAGAGTGAAAGAAGGCTAATAATATTTGATTTTCAGCTAAGTCACATTATGAAATGGTTTGAAGTTTAATTATCAACTATTCATTGATTTTGTCGGAGATGTGCAGCACAAGGAGACTGAAAACACGTGAAGCCGTGAGAGTACGGAATGATTTGGTCCTTACCGCGTAAAACGCATTCCACTTCGTAATGAGACTTTCTGGACACAAAAGTCGAAGGACCTGCATCACATTTCAGATGTGTAACCTTTAATTCAATGAGCAGTGTGCAGATGAACGCAGAGTAGGCTACGACAGGGAGACACCAGGGTTTGTGTCCACAGTATCTGTTAGTTTTGTTTTCTTTTCTAGTTTTTGAGAATTAATTTTAGAAGAGAAGTCTTTTTAATATTTTGTCATTTACACTAAGAGTTATGTTTGAAATGGTCTCATTTTATTCTAAGTATATGGAGATAGACGATTTTTGTTTTTTTTATTGTCTGAATAATCAGTGTTTTCCTGTTGAGATATATTTCAAGCGAAGCTTTGTGATCGGTTTTGCATGACCAGCAGTAATAGGCAATCTGGGTGTCTGACAAGTGGGATAAGGATATCGTGTAGAACAAAGTGGGAATTATATCAAAATGTTATAAGTAGTCACAATCAAGCTACAGGAACCAATTTACAAACAGTATCGTATGGTGCTTTAAAAGGTTATCAGGAAGGCAAAGAGTATGTGGTATGCAAACAGAATAGCTAATTCACAGGATAAAATTAAAACCATATGGTCAGTTGTGAAGAAAGTTTCTGGTCAGCACCACAAGGTCGACGATATAAAATCGATTCATACTAAAAAAAATTCTGTTACTGATAAATCAGGTATACATGCGGTATTTAACAATCATTTTCTGATCATTGCTGGTGAATTAAATAAAAATTTAGCTTCTACAGGGAATCATATAACTTTCTTGGCAAATGCCTCTCCAGGATTGATGTCTAAAATACTTCTCTGTGATAAGGACAAGGGGGAGATTGAGTCAACAATGAAATCACTGAAGACTAAGGACTCTCTTCGATATGAGGGAGTGCCTGGCAGAATATTTAAGGACTGTGCTGCACATGTTGGCCTAATATTGAACCACATTTGTAAGTTTTCCTTTAGGAATGCTCAGTTTCCTGAATGATTAAAGTATTCAGTAGTAAAGACGCTTTATAAAAAGGGCGAAAAGTACAATGTAGACAATTTTAGACCTATTTATATGCCTTCAGTATTTGCTTAAGTTATTGAAAAGGCTGTGTATGTAAGGATGGTTTATCATTTTATATCACACAATTTGCTGACAGATGTACAGTTCGGCTTTAGAAGTCTTTTAAAGACTGAAAATGCTATATTCTCTTTTCTCTGTGAGGTACTGCATTTTCAACGCTAGGCCTATTTTTTAATTTAACTATGGCTTTTGATTCTGTTTATCATAAGATATTGCTCCAGAAGTTGGACCATTATGGAATACGGGGAGTAGCTCACAATTGGTTCACCTCTTACTTTAGCAACAGACACCAAAAGGCCATTATTCACAATGCTGAGAATGGGTGTGATGTGGGGTCTGAGTTGGGTACAGTGGAGTGAGGGGTGACCCAGGGATCAGTGTTGGGGCCACTCCTGTTCCTTATTTATATAAATGATATGCCCTCTAGTACTGTGGGTAACTCTAAAATATATGAAGATAGTAACTGTTCTCGAAAGAACAGATACCATTGATGACTGTACAGCATCTCTAGAATAAATGATAATTAATTGAAATACTCAGCTGCCGACAGGTGTTGTTGATATACCCCGATGGCGACAGCTGAAAATGTTTGCCCCAACCAGGACTTGAACCCGGGTCTCCTGCTTACATGGCAGACACTCTATCCATATGTCACGCTATTCATCTGTGTCCTCGGTGGCTCAGATGGATAGAGCGTCTGCCATGTAAAGAGGAGGTCCCAGGTTCGAGTCCCGGTCGGGGCACACATTATCAGCTGTCCCCATTGAGGACACCTGTCGGCAGCTGAGGATCTTAATTAATTATCATTAACTCTAAAATATATCTGTTCACTGATGACACTAGCTTGGTAGTAAAGAATGTTGTGTGCAAAACTGACCCAGTTTCAAATAGTGCAGTTCATGACCTAAGTTCATGACTTGTAGAAAATAAACTAACGATAAATCACTGTAAGACTCGGTTTTTACAGTTTCCAACACACAATTCAACAAAACCTGATGTTTTAATTTCACAGGATGGGCATATGATTAGTGATACTGAACAGTTCAAATTTCTAGGTGTTCAGATAGATAGTAAACTGTTGTGGAAATCCCACGATCAGGATCTTGTTGAAAGACCTAATGCTGCCATTTTTACTGTTCAAATCGTATCTGAAGTGAGTGATCATTTGACACGAAAATTAGTCTACTTTGCTTATTTTCATTCGCTTGTGTCATATGGTACTGTATTATATTTTGGGGTAATTCTTCCCATTCTAAAAGGATATTTTTGGCTGAGAAACAGGTGGTTCGGGCAATAAGTAGTTTAAGTTCATGAACCTCTTGTCGACCCCTGTTCACGAGTTTGGGTTTTTTGACATTGGCCTCTCTCTCTCTCTCTCTCTCTCTCTCTCTCTCTCTCTCTCTCTCTATATATATATATATATATATATATATATATATATATATATATATATATTCCTCACTGTCATTTCTTCTTAACAATATTAGCTTATTCCTAAGAATAAGTAGCTTTCACTCAGTTAATACTCGGCAGAAATGAAACCTGCATTTTGATCGGGCTTCCTTAACTCTTGGCAGAAATGTGTGCAGTATACTGCTACATCCATTTTCAATATGCTACTACTTGGATGCAGAAATCTTAGCAGCAATACATGCACTGTCAAATCCAAAATGAATATTTTTATCATGGGTCACTCCTTCTATTCTGTCGAGGAGT
The DNA here is from genome assembly GCF_023897955.1 of Schistocerca gregaria. Lineage (NCBI taxonomy): Eukaryota > Metazoa > Arthropoda > Insecta > Orthoptera > Acrididae > Schistocerca > Schistocerca gregaria. Next base: position 554,815,634 of record NC_064920.1, read on the forward strand.
TCCTTGAAAAATTAAGCTGATTTTTGTATTGTTGATTCCGTTTACTTAAACTTATGGACTGACTTTTTTGGTTTCATAAGCATTTTATTTTTGTCTGTTATTACTTTTATGTTGTAATTTCATCTACTGGCATGTCCCATGACCTTAGAGATTTGTTCCTCAATTTGGTCCTACAGAACTTTATGCGTAAATAAATAAAATTAGAAAAACAGCGAACGTGTACATTACAGAGGAAGTCAAACAAACCATAGTAGCATTGGTATTAGTTATCAAAATAATTTGTTTTCCTCTTTGTTTGTTTGTAGGTATCATAGTGGTTACACCTGTTTGTAGTAAATTGTCTTAATTCCGTACATAGTTGTTTATGGAAATGTAGTTAGTGGTAAATAACGCTCACTGTCTGTAGATGAGAGTGAAACTAAATCAACTCCATTTCCTAACCACATCTTGTACAAGAGATATCCTGACCAATTTTTCAATACAAATAATATGATTTATCTACACTATGTAAGACTTCCTTTATTGTCTACATTTTGAGTCTCCCTCCAGTGATGTTAAAAGAGCTTAGGGTGATGAATCCCAGTAACATTTTGATCATATAAGTAACCTTGTGAGAAACAAATTCATTTCCTCTTTACATTGAAATATTTTTAAAATCTTGATTATTTTTTTAACAATCATATTGACCAACTAGGATCACGTTAACAACATCAGTTCCTCTTCTTCCTATTTCGTTGTTTCCTATTTTTCCAGTATTCCTTCATTTTCTCCCCATAAAGTCTCTTCCTTTCTTCTGTCCATTTTGTTACCGATTTTTTATTTCTTCTGCTTTGAAAGCCTTCCAAATTTAGTATTTTGTTTTTAAAACGGTTTCTTTCTGCTATTTCTGATTGTTTGATGTCGTTTCTTTCAAGATCTTTTCTTACTTCTGTAATCCTTGCTATTGTCGATTTCTTCTTCCAGAAATATAGGAGTATTTGTTTTGTTAGTCTATTTCCATCCATTTGGTAGAGATGTCCACAAAAGGTCAATCTTCGTTTGGCCATTACTTCAGATATTTTCTCTATATTTTTGTAGATCTCCTCATTACTTCTTATTTTCCAACCATCTGCAGTTTTCATTGCACCCATTATTTTTCGAATAATCCTTCTTTCCAGTAACTGTAGTTTGTCCATCTTATAGTTCATCATTAGGCATTCAGATCCATATAAACATACTGATTGTACCACTGTGGTTTAGTGTTTTAGTTTTGTTTTTCTAGATATACATTTCTTGTTGTAAATCTTTTTGGTTAAACGATATGCTCTTTCCATTTTGTTAATTCTTACATCTACTGCAGATATTTCTAGTCCATTCTGTTGTATAGTTTCTCAAAGACATTTAAATTTATTTACTCGCTCTATTTTTGTTTCTATGTATTTTGATGCCATTTTTATATTTGTCGTGAATTTGATTGTTTATTTATATAAGTTTTTTATTGCTTTCATTTCATTTTATTAAGAAGTCCAATCTTGTGAAGCAATTCATGGGGACTTGCACTGGCCTCAGAGGATTTCCCAAGGAGGTATGTTTGTCAATGGCAGCTCATGTCATTGTGCAACTGCACCTCGATCAGCGTTCTTCTGCCAAGGGCGCCACACAGAAGAGCCAGTGCATGTCCCCCTTTGTGCAGAGTTATCTCAGACGATCGAAGGTGGATTACAATTCGACGCTGTTGACGATCCATGAATGTGGCGCACCATGCGACGATGGGTTGCATGATTGATGATGAAGTGACGGAAGCAATGAGATCACATGCAGCATTTCGTGAACTGCCAAAGGACGCAATCCTCTTGCTCTGGACTCCAATAAAGTGAGATGACTGAGTGTGAAAACAGTGCATAAGTCTTGCTAATTTCTGTGTGATGTAAAAGTGATGAAGATACAGACATAAAATTTAATGATCCATCGAAATAATTAAGTTTTCCATGTTTGTCGAGTTATTGACATTTTGGGTATGGCCAAGATACATCTTAAAATTTGCTTATTATGTGATCCCACTTTTTCTTTTGATGATGCACCATTATGTCAGGAATGTCTTACAAACATTTTCAACAATATGCGACAGTGGAGTAACACTTGACTTATACATTACAGTTCCTATGTACACTAATTATCTTTTCTAAAATTATTTTTTTGATGATACTATCATTTCTTACATATCACATATTTATTACTGGTGTGAAGTATGGAACTGTGCACACTCATAATAATCTTTGAACTTGGTGTTGTATTTTTTAGCTTATTGATATCATTGTTCAGTATGTACTTCTATAACCATTTTGTTTATGTCTTTCCTTAGGGTAAATTTTTATTCTGATATATTCTGATGTCTTGCATTCTATGATGTATTATAATTGCCATTCATATTCTATTTAAACTCCTTTCTTTCTGTGACACTACTACATTCACTTCTGACTCATCATGTTCTCGAGCTGAACATTTAATATACTAGTATTTTGGCATGGCTCTTAGATTGAGCATCCACCTTCTTTTCTTATTTTAAACTCGTCAACTGAACAGTACGTTAATCTTGATGACCAGAGGAGGTCCATGTTTAAATCACAATATTGTTGTGCGATAGTGTAGATTCGATTTACACACGTGTACTTCAGCTTTCGATTACTGGTTACGTTTTTTAACGTTTGTTGCCTGTTTCGCTAATTTATTCAAAACTTATCTCTTTTTGGGCTGTTTTTTTATTCGTTGTTTTTTCCTTCTTCCTTTCTCTCTCTCTAAGTCCCATAGTGCTCAGAGCAATTTCTCTCTCTCTCTCTCTCTCTCTCTCTCTCTCTCTCTCTCTCTCTGTCTCTCTCTCTCTCTCTTCAGACTGCTTGATAATGGATTATCATGGAAAGTACATTCTCTGCACAGTCTTTTTCACAGGACATAGGGGCTATGAAACGTCTGTATTAGATTCGTTTAATATTATTTAACTTGTATCTCACGCTGTCACACTCAGGTATTTGTAATTCAGTTTTGTACTTCGTGTTTGTCTCCTCTCAGCGGTACACAATTACTGTAAAGTATCAATTTTTCCAATAAGCATCCAATACTATGAACATTAGCTACATTTTGTGCTCCCAAATATCCTTTTTCTCTTTATTGCCTGTGTGAATGAGTGAGTGAGTGTGTATGTTAAATCTGGCTTATTTATATTTGTCTGCTGTGGCAGCAACAGTGTAGCCAATTTAGCTTTCTCAGTCAAGGCAAAGAGATCTGTACCCTTTCGACAGTAGTTATGTTGGAGGGGGAAAGGACCTCTCTGATCTCTTCCAGCTACCTGGGGGAAGACTGATGCAGGGAGACAAGTTAACCTTTGGTTAGTGAAGACGACACTCTGAAGAGCGAATTGTTATTGGTGAATGTGTTAATGTGTTATCATGTGTAGCTATTCTAACCACTTTACCCATTTGATTGCTAGTTCATATCCAAGTTTGGATATAGAATTCTTATATTTTTCAGAGTGTAGTTATGAATAAATATTCTGTATTTAGTTGGTTGATTTGAGGGAGGGGAGTAAACAGTGAAGTCGTCTTCCCCATTGAATAAGAAAAGAATGAGGAAGGAAGTGGGCTGTGCCCTTTCAAAATAACCATCCCGGCATTTGCCTGAAGCAATTTAGGAAAATCACAGAAAACCTAAATCAGGAAGGCTGGACGCTGGTTTGAACCATCGTCCTACCAAATACGAGTCCAGTGTGCTAACCAATGCGCCACCTCACTTCCTCTATATTTAGTAATATTTTCAAATCCCTTCTTTGAGCAAAATGGAGCACATGGTATAGCATGTTTGTTCTCCAGCACAGATGTAAAATTCAGTTGTTTGACATTTCGTTTAACTGGAATATATGTGTGAGCTTTTTTCATGCATATGTGTTGTATTTCTTCTACTTTTCATTTTGTTTGTGTTTTAAGATTGTGTATCTATGTTTATGTCACATGGTGGAAATTTTTTCTGTGTATAATTTCAGTATCATCTTGAATAAGTTTTATTCTTAATTCTACCTGTCTGTACAATTTACATTTGTGTTCTTGAAGATTTCACGAGTCTTAATAATTTAGCCTTGTTCATGAATATTCATGGTAATTGCGTATATATCACGTGAGTGTAGCTTAATTAGGTGTGCAAGGTGATGCAGATAAATTTCTTTGTCAGAAAGAGTTCCAAAGTATTCTTATTCATGTTAGTTTAGTCATCGTGATAGGGATGAACGTCTTAGCCTCTGACTTACTGTGATGGGCAATTATCTCCATTTTTGTGTGTGGACTGTGCTATGTTTGTGTGAGCTTTTTTCTATGCATGCCAAAGATTCCTCTTCATTTATTACTGCAATGCACCACAGAACTTATTATAATAATAAGTGAGGTAATTAATTACATAACAGCCAACAACAGATCATAGTTTAGAATTATTTTTTGAATTTTTTATGTTGTGTTTTTTAATATATCTCACCTGGCGTTTCTGAAGCGCAAAAGGCAGGTCTTATATTTGTAGACTTTGGTTGATTGTATTACTCTTTTTGTTGAGGCTTAAGGTCCTGCTTGCTCTGAATTATTTGATTTAACAGTTGTACTTAAATTATTCCCATGTGATTATTACATATATTAACTTGGATCTTTTTATTAATTATAACAAATTAAATATGCTTATCAATTCAGTGATTAATTCAGTTCTTCTATTAAATAAAATGGGTCTGACCAAGAAAAGTTTTGTGGCACATAGAACTTACAGTGGAGTGTTCTGCGTTGGGTAAATTCCCTCAGCTACTGTTTGCACATCGCTTTCCAGACAGCCATTCAGCTATTAATAACCATTTACTTATATGCACAGCTTACTAAGATATCGTGTGATCCACTGGGGAAGTATGGCTGTAGGAAAACAAACTTTCAAACTTCAAAAAGGCTGTCAGAATAATGAAGCCATGTTGGGTAAACTTTAAAGAATGTAAAATAATGACACTTCCTGGCTTATACGTGTATGAATGTGTATGCTTTCTGGAAACTCGTCAGGACTTTTCAACTCTGAACTAGCAGGTTCATAACTACTTGATATTGAAAGCTTGATGAGAATTTCATGAAATGATCTTGACATGAGTGATGAGGACAGAACTAAAACAGTACAGAATAGTTGATTTTGACTTGTAGATAAGATTGACATAGTCTCCAACCAACAAGCATGTTAGTAAAATGTGTATCTGTAAGCGTAAATTGTTTGTTGTTTTTACATGAGAAATATTAGTCCAAACTGATCATTATTTTGTACTTTGATCAGTGTCATAGCTACCGAAGGGTTAAACAGGCCATTTCCCTGGGCTCCCCAAATCAAGGGATGCTCGACCTACATGAATGACGTTCGAAAAAATTACATAATATCTTAGCCAAATCAAGAATTTTCGACTTTTAACTTTTTGGGCCCTGACCGACATGCATCCAATGGCACAAACTGAAATCACAAAAATTACTACCACCTCAAGAACACAAACATAGGAGGGTGTATTGCTTGTCTGCTAAGACGTGCACTCTGCCGCTGTTCGGGTATTGTCGCTTGAACTCGGAGTTCCCATGGCTGCCAGTCTTTGCGAACTAATAGTGAAAGGTGCTGAATTACTAGCGGTATGTTCGACAATACAATGTGTGACGACATTTGAATATGAAGTCTCTATAATGTAAAATTGCATAACGTTGTGGCTGCCGAGAATCTTTTCTAACATCGAGAACGATAGAATTGCGCTTGAAATTGCAGTCTCTGAGAGACACTGACCTTCTCTCCCTGCGTCTGCTGAGGCCTTGTTGCCGGGGGTCCCAGAATTCTCTGCAGTAGGGAGGGACCACGTCATAGTGGACAAGCAATAATACGGCATTAAGCATGTTACTCCCTCTGTTTCTGTAGGGAATTCCACAAAGAAGATGATCGTTAGTCATCTAACCTGATAAAGTGTTGTAACTCGCTTCACTCCAAATTTCTTAAAAGAAAAAGAGAAAATATGTATGTAGGTCTTGGATAGTTTTGTGGATTGTGTTAGGGATCGGTTTGTAATCAGTGTAGCAAATAACAGCTCCATAGATGACCCGTATGGTTGTATCAATCAGATTCAGGTATCAATAAAGTTAAAAGATTATTGGATAAGTCAATTATGGTAAGTAATGCCTCCAGCGCTTCACTTTCATTACCTGCTCTTTTTCTGAACTGACATACGCTGCAACCTGACTGTTAAGTACGTATTTCTGAAATTTTATCGTATTTTAATTCGTTGTCTTCAAACAGTTAGCAGTTGTTTTGTTGTTTCTCTGTCGGTCGTCGTTTCTACAAGTCACATGGAGGCGTTCACATAAATATAATGCAGTGAACACATAGTGCGTAGTGGGGCGATCACTCTGTTGTAGAAATAATTCAAAAGCCTAGCGATCTTGGCTTTTGAATTGTATCTACATAACTGTGAGACAGTTGGCATGGCAGGCCAGTCAGCACAAGTGTGCCAGTAATATCTATGTGACTGTGAAATATTTTCGGTGTTATTGGCGACATTTTAGCACAGCTTGGGCGTGCCTTAAACTCCACGTAAACGACAGGCTGATGAGGTAACAGAAGACGCGAAGTACACATAGCACAATGTTTCCATCAAGTTTATTCTTGACAACATATAAAATCAGTGCAGTACAGTGATTATTCGACCTGAGCACATACAGGTAACCAAGCATTAGAACTGTTTGTTTAGTCTGCAAAGTTTTTATAGCAACAAACTAAAATCATGGATAAAAAAAGAAACACAGTTCTGCATTTAAGCAAAAACGTCAGGAAAAAGAAGAGAATAAAGAAAAACTGACCAAAATTATTCAATTTTTTTACTCGGCCTTCTACAAGTACCAGCCCAAAAAATTTGTGTTGATTGTGTCTCAGCTAATGTGGTATATGTTGAGAAGCCAGCTGAAGAGAAAACAACAATAACTGTAGTTAAAGATACCGCCGGCCACGACAACGCCATCGATCATGTGGACGACATTTCCGTGGCGTACGGAACAGAGAAATGACCGTTGACATATACAGTCTTCGAAAAGGTGATTAAAACTTCCTGTGACTTGGAAAACTTCATGCATAAAACACTGAGTGATAAAGAAGAACATCTACTTCTTGATGTGGGCTGTACAGCCTTCCCGGACCATTTCCTGAACATCCTCACCAGAAAAGCAGGTATTTATCAACATCATCCCCCTATGTTTTATTTTCTGGTATGGATCAGTTAATTGGTTTTCTCTGTGTTCTTCCAAAATTTTATATGCTGCCTATTGTCTACATTGCTGGCTGTTTGCTTCACAAAGGAATAATGAGTGGTACAGGTAATCAGGACTGGAAGCGCTCAGAAATAATTTTGAATACGCTTTTTCGAGTGGCCATACAGTAGCATGCGCTCTGTAGACACTTTGGAAAAAGCATGATATTATCGACAAGGAAGTTGAAAATGAAATTCGTGAAGAAACGTCATTTTGGAAAATGGTTCTAACAAGGTTATTTGATATCATACTTACTCTAGCAAAGCATTAATTGGCTTTCAAAAGACATCGAGAGAACTGAAGTCAGGAGAAAGGAAACCATGGCAAATGTTTTGTCCGGTAGAGCTTGTCGTTTAGTATGATCACATTTTCCGGCAAGTTTTGCATATGCTTAAAGGAAATCATTTTCACTTCTAGCAAATTTTTTTTAGTACTTTATGTTTTGTTTATTTTTCAATTGCTTTTATTCGAAAATATTTTTAAAATCACGCTTTTTTGTTTTGGGGCCTATAAAGTATCTCAGTCCAACAATGGGGTACAAAGTAGACTAGCCTCCAAGTGGTGTACCCCGGGCAACGTAACTAAGTTACGGCTAAATAGTCTACAGATACAGGCTGCTGGACCTCTGGTAGTTGCAAATTACCTTAGGATATCCCAGCTGTTGGAGGATACATAGCAATGAAGCAAAACAGTTCTGCCAAGAATTACCTGACAAAGGCCTTAGGGAATACCCTCCGGCTCTTACAGCTAAACATAGAGGGAACACGCAGAGCAAAAAGTGAGTATCTCACTCAAATATTGATTGAAAACAAGGTGGACGTTGTTCTTCTACAGGAAACCCACTGCTCAGACGAAACCCAACTTCATTCCAGGTGTAAGCTCCCTGGCTACATGTTAGCTGCTGCGACATACCATGCAAGTTACGGATCTACAACATATATCAAGAATGATGTTGAAGAGGTAACAGATGTCTAAACAAAAACCGAAAATAACATCCATACCATCAGGCTGAAAGTCGCCAACGCAGAGATTGTGAAAATCTATAAGCCCCCAGCACAACCATGGGTAAATGAAGCTGCTCAAAATATTCCACATCCAGGAATAGTAATTGGAGACTTCAACAGCCATAACACACAATGGGGCTACAGAACCACGAATGAAGATGGTGAGAAATTATCAGAATGGGCTGAAATGGAACGCCTTTTCTTACTATTTGACGGGAAGGACAAAGGGACATTCCGCTGAGCTAGATGTGCTCAGGACTACACTCCCCATCTCTGTTTCGTTACCACTAACAACAAAGGATTACCCTTGCAGAGCAGCAGGAAGGTGCTCAGTGATTTCCCTAGAAGCCAACACCGACCTGTACTGGTGAAAATTGGACTCGAGATCCCAGTTGTGTAGTCTATACCAAAGCCACGATGGAACTTCGAAAAAGCCAAATGGGAAAAATTCTCTTAAGAGGTTGATCATATTATTCAGTTTATTTCACCTAAAGTTAAGCACTATTACCGCTTTGTTAGACTAATTCATTCCATTGCCAGAAAACATATTCCAAGAGGCTACAGACAGAACTACATTCCTGGATGGAGCCCTACATGTCAAGAATTGTATGACGAATTTAAAACGACTCGAGACACCAAGGTAGCAGATGAATTGATTTCGGCCCTAGATTCAGCTAGGCAAAAGAAATGGATGGAACTAACTGAAAACATGTCTTTCCAACACTCGAGTAAGAAAGCTTGGCATTTATTAAGAAAGCTTGGCAGTGCCACCAAAGTTAATATCTTATCAGACAAAATAAATCATAACAAAATAGCAGCCAGGAATGTTAAATAACAAGAACACCAAACAACAACAACAAACAGAAAGCCAAAGAAATAAAACAAGAGCTAAAGTCTAAAATGTCTCAAGCACAGCCTTCCGAATTTGCACAGAAAATCTCTGCAGCCGAAGTTGTTTCAGCCCTAGTTACTCTGAAATCTGGTAAAGCGGCTGGTTGTGATGGTATATACCCAGAGTTCCTTAAACATGCTGGCCAAGGTGCAGTGCAGTGGCTAACTGCACTGCTTAATGAAATTCTCGCAACAGGAAGACTGCCAAATCTTTTTAAGAAAACTAAAATAATTACCATCCTGAAACCGTCAAAATTTGGTAACAATCCTGAAGACTATAGACCCATCGCACTTTTAAGTGACTGCTGGAGAGAGTACTCTATAATAGAATTGCACCAACTATCCTGAAACACATTCCTGTAGAACAGGCTGGCTTCAGACGAGACCGCAGTTGTAGCGATCAAGTGCTAGCGTTGGCAACATACATAGGGAAGGAATTCGAAGACCTGAAGAAAACAATGGCCGTGTTTATTGACCTAACATCAGCATTTGATACAGTGTGGCGGAAAGGCATACTTCTTAAGTTCTTAAGAATAATTCCATGTAAAAGAATTGCACAACTACTCAATAACATGCTGTCCAACAGAAAATTCCAAGTTCACCTAAAAGGTCAAGTAAGCAAGGTATACAATTTAAATGACGGACTACCACAAGGATCAGTATTGGTCCCGCTACTTTTCTGTTTTTATGTCGCTGACTAGCCATAAACGAAAGCAAGAACATTTATCTATGCTGATGACATAGCCTTGGTGACGCAGGCTAACGATTTTACAACTTCAGAAATGACTCTCACTGAGGATCTGCGAATTCTAGATGATTTTTTTAATGGATGGCGACTCAAAGTAAACAGAAATAAAACTGAATCCTCCACCTTCCATCTGAGTAATAGGCATGCTCACTATAATCCGCAAATTTCCTTTAGAAATCAGTTGCTGTTATATAACCCATTCCCAAAATATCTCGGTGTGACCTTGGATCGTTCGCTAACATATAGAAAACACCTAACTGAAACAGCTTTAAAAATGTGAACCAGAAACAATATATTACACAAACTCTCCGGAACAAGCTGGGGAGCTAAGGCATTAGTACTCAAAACAACTGTCCTCTCACTTGTATACTCTGTCGGGGAATATTGCAGCCCAGTATGGCTGAACAGCGCTCACACAGCCATGGTAGACACGCAGCTGAATGTAGCCATGAGAAGCGTATCCGGGACAATAAAATCCACACCCACAGAATGGCTACCTGATCTGTTTAATATTGCACCACCGAAGTTACGACGTCAAGCAGTATTGAAAAGGGAATGGGAGAAATGCTCCAAGAATCCCGAGTTATTGCTACACCAGGACTGTGATGCCACTCAAAGGCAACGTCTTAAGTCCAGGAAACCCTCCTGGAGACTTGGAAAAAGGCTTACTTCTGAAGGATTCCAACCAGAAACAGCGTGGCGGGAAGAATGGTTCGCTGCCAATCCCGATTCTGCAGGTCTCATTGCTGATCCTACACGAGTCAGTCCTGGATTCCACTTACCTAGGAGGTCGTGGACCACCTTAAATCGCATACGCACCAAGCACGGCAGATGCCAGGACTTGAAGCATAAGTGGGGAATCGCTGAAAGCGCCAAGTGCAACTGTGGACACCAATGACAAACAATACACCACATAGTCACAGAGTGTCCCCTACGGAAATATGCTGGAACTCTGAGCAGCATACATGAGGTCTCTGAGGAAGCAATCTGCTGGCTGGATACTTTAGATATTAACCTATAGTTTTTATTACAACTTGAAGCTCTGTTGGTCAATATTACTGTTTATAAAAACCACTTTTTCTCTTTTACATGTAACTCATCCTAGTGTTTCTATCCATATGAATATTATTGATTGATCTAAGACTTTTATTACCATAAATGAATGTATTCTATTTTATTTGTAGTATATGCACATTGTATTACCAGTAACATCATTGCTGTTCAATTCAAGTAATGTATCCTTGATGCCAAACGAAATAATAATAAAAGTCCAACATTTCAGAATGAAATGATTTAGTATTTAGGGAACAAACTTGAAAATAAGCTGCTGGAACAGATTAGAGCATCACCATTTCTCGCCATCACACATCTGCAGGTGATACATCAAAGGCAGATCAGCTAAGCATTGTTCTGAGATATACAGCAATAACCAGATTGGAATATGGACAACCAATAGATAAAGAAATAAAAGAATTATATCTAGGCTTCTATGTAGTCCTCAAAAAGGGTGCAGTAGATTTAGTCAAGCATATGACCAAATTATTTTTATTGGCAAAATTATTGATCAAAAACGAATGGTTCAAGGTTATCATGGGGCCAGTGTGATGAGCGGTGTTTATAATGGTGTACAAAAACAGATTAAGAGTATTTGGCCAAATGCTAAGTACGTTGGGCCAATCATAATTCGAATTTAGAGCTAAATGATGCCGTTAGTAGTTATGTGGAAGCATAGATTTTTTTCGCAACAGTGTATGACTTACATAAATTATTCAGAAATAACTTTAAGTGTTGGGATCTGTCGACAATCACTGGAGAATCAGAAGCCACTCTAAAAAATTTAAATCCGACTAGTTGGTCTAGTGGAGTAAATACAATATCTGTAGTAAATCTTTATTTTTTTTAATATAATCTAGGCTTACCAGAAAGAATACTGAAAAGAACCAGTAAAGATGATCACAAACAAGCAGAAAGCGTAAAAACAAAAATGCTAAATTTCAAGTTCGTATTCCTTTTTGAATTCATGCGCCACATACTGAATGACCTCAATAATGCATCCAGAATGTTACAAAAACGCCATTCGATTTAGCTGAGGCAAGTAAAGCTTTATCAGATGTTTAAAAATTAATTTTTATATCGTATAGAAATGATTTCATATCATTTAAGTGTAAAGCCAGTGAAGCTGCAAAAAAAATATGACATAGATCCTAATTTTCACAAGAAATGGCAATAGAAAGTTAAAAAAAAACATGTATATGAACTACCTTCTGACTACCGATTTTGAAATAGCGAAAAAATATCTAAAGTAAATATTTTCAAAATTGTACTAGACACAATAATAGCTCCGTTAAATACACATTTTACTGACATGAATGCAATCTATCAAATATTTAAGTTCCTAATAGCATCATTTTTGCTTGCAGTAGATGAACCGACTTTATTGCAAAAAAGTGATCAGTTTCAAAGTAAATTTTTTGATATAACATGACCCAATTTTTCACTTTAGTTTAATTATACTTATCATCTTGTTCTATCTAAATTGACTCCACCATGGACTGTTTACCATTTATGTACAGAAATTGTAATTAAATATGCAATGCTAGAATGTGACATTATGGAAGAGTCTACTACAATTATATTATTTTATGCAAAACCTGTCACTTCTGCAACTGCCGAAAAATCATTCAGCAAATTAAAAATAATCAGAACTTATTTAACGAATAGTAAGGGTGAAGCTTGAGTCTGACATTTAGCACTCATAGCAGTCGAAAAGAAGTCCGCATCAAGTCTATATTTAACAGTAATTATTGATGATTTTACAACAACTAAAGCTAAGAAAGATTGTAAAATAAATTGTTAAAATAAAATTTCTACTTCATTTTATTGTCTATCTAGATTATTAACTGTAATCTACTACAGCCACTGAAACACGGCCCCTGCCTCCGACGCTTTCCGGCAATTACAGATCGGAAACTGTAGCTATAAACGAAATTAGGCTGATTGGCATTCCGCACTGAACTCACAGCGCACTAATTCAGCGAGAAAGAGTTGCCTTCATTGACAATAGCCTCTCTCTCTGCACTTCTGTCTCAATGTGGACATGACAAATACTGACTTAACTGTTGCCAGCGTGTTTCACGTCAACCACAACTTTGTTCGCCTAGAATGGACCAGCAGTATAAAGTATCCCACGAGATCCTTTTATTAGTATCAAAGTATCCTATGTCCTACCCAGGTCGTACTCTATCCGTCTGCAAAATTTCATACAAATCTAGCCCGTAGTTTTTGTGTAAAAGCATAACAAACAAACAAACTTTTTCGTTTATAGCATTGTTAGGAAGTACGATTAAATATTGTCTGCTGACTTATACATTATAATTAACATAGCAGTAAGTAGGCTTGCCTTATCATGCCATCGAGCAAGGTGATGCAGTGGCTAGGACACTGGACTCTCATTCGGGAGGATCATGGTTCAAACCCACGTTCAGCCATCCTGATTCAGGTTTTCCATGATTTCCTTATGTTAGTTCAGGCAAATGCTGGGATGGTACCTCTCAAAGGGCGTGGCTGATTTCCTTCCCCATCCTTCCCTAATGCTATGGGATCGAAGACCTCACTGCTTGGTCCACTCCACAAAATCAACCAACCAACCTTATTATGCCACGCAGTGGGCGGCAAGGAGGTGAGAATGAAGTAATTTTGCATCTGTAAAGTATTTAGTTCCCAAGTGAGGCATCACAGACAGCTAGCGTTATTGTTACTCTGTTGCTAATGCATAATGGTGTGGTAGGAGATTGAGCATTCTTTAGTTGTTGTTTCCAAAAGCTGTTGTGGTTTCCTCTGTCAGTAGCCACTTGAATGTGTCGTCGACCTATACTATTACAGCTTATTTCGTGCTAATGGTCTCTGAGACCGCACCTGGGACTTTGTGTTATGGATTCAGTAGCCAGGTCTTCGTATAATGTTCATGTTAACCAGACCCTGGCTTTGAGGATACTGTTTTAAAATGGATTAAGGATAGTTTAGAAAGCGATGGTTGATCAGATAATGAAAACGAAATTGAAAATTTGACATAATATTTTCTCTGCCTCGTGATGACTGGGTGTTGTGTGATGTCCTTAGGTTAGTTAGGTTTAAGTAGTTCTAAGTTCTAGGGGACTGATGACCATAGATGTTAAGTCCCATAGTGCTCAGAGTCATTTGAATTTGGACATAATAAAGTTTAGGAACTGTGCAAAAGCGAAGATGACTTTATTTTGCCACCTGTAAGTTCTTTGAATGAAACAAGTGATCAAAATGATGAAGACAGAAGTGTGGATACTGAATCTTTAGCTAGAGGTTCTTCTAGAAATATATTAGATCCAAACAAATATCGTTGCTCGGCGAAACTTCTTCCAACAATGTCCATTGGCATTATTTTTCCAGATGTTGGACCTGGGGTGAATGTATTGTCTTTCACAATTCCTGCAAAGACAATACTCAGTTACTTAATACATCAATTTTTGATGAAGCTGTAAAGTCGTTGGTGACACCACAGATAAAAAGCGAATAAACAAGTATCACATACCCCGTGAACTTTGTGCCTGCAACACCCTGCTTTGAGTGTAGCAGAATCAACAGTAGAAGTCGTTGTATAACGATTGAAAAAACGCAAAACATGCTGCACCTGTGACCCCAAAAATAATCGAATAACGTCTTATATTTGACATTGTTGTAAAAAGCAAATCTGACAAGACATCTCCACAAAGATTTCCAGCAAGTGCAAAGAAAACTTCTGAGAAGGAAACTAAACACCTAAAACGTACTAATGTAATTTTCAGTTTTTGAATGTTCTGTGGGAGTGTTATGATTTTATCATTACATGTGTAATAAGCAATAAAATTTCAGGGTGCCAGATATTTAAGTTTTCCTAGCATTAACGTTATCATGAAACATTACGCTCCTTTTGTGTTGTTTCCTGTTTAAATGCAGTTTTTCGTAAAAATAAATTTTGTAATTTATCTGAATGTATATTTTTGTCTGGTATTAGTGTAACTTCTTACATAAAATCAAACTATTCCACTGAAACTGCTGAACGCAATTTTTATGGCTATTCAAATATAGCAGTCACTCAGACCGCAGCTGGGATAGTGTGTGACTATAAAATGACTGGGAAGCTAAGGATTAAATAGTGGCCTCAGTTTCATTTTTGCCTAAGAGCCCGTAGTTACATAGCTACGCCCCTATCTTTGATTCTATTTTTTAGTGTCAAAATAATTTGATAGTGTATTTCCTTTTGTATATTAAATACAGTGCATTTCATAAAGTTGTTAAATTGTTTTGAATTTAGTCTTTTTCCTATGGTTATTTAGAAATATTAAGCGGTAGTTTACGTAAGAATAAATTACGAAAAATGGAATATTGTCAACCGTAGCTACGTCCAAGCCACAGATATTACGATGTGTTCGATAGTTTTTTTTGTATGGGTTGGGAGAAGTCCGCAATCGTTTCGGAAAAGCGTTTGGTAGTTAAGTAAAACGGAACAGTAGAGATCGATTACACTGGAAAACCTTTTTGTGCAATGCTATGGAGGAAAGATCTTTTGAATTCGTCTGAAGAACTTCCTGTTCGTAAATTTAGTGAAATATGGCCATGGTACCTAACTTTTCGTCGATGAATGGGGCAGTTGCTGTGGTAAGTAAAGGGCAGATGTATATTTCTACTGTAAACGTCGTATCCCGACACGTTTCATGCAGTTTGTTGTCGTTGTGATGTATCTACGTGAAAACCAGGAATTCTTCATGCATGGTTGATAGAGCCTGAAAAACAGGAGGGAGCCATATGGATTTTTGTTGGATAAAATGGCCGCCATTTTATGTTGATACTCTTGTATGCGTTCAAGGGAAAGAACAGAACCTTGGATAAATAGTTTTGCGTTTCAAGTATAAAGTTATCAATCAAGCGTTTGCTAGGTTTCAGACATAGTAGAATTGGAAAGTTTCATTCATCAGATTCTAAATTTCTTGAATTTTACTTCAATCGATAAGACACGTTGATACTACAGTGGGAGGCTTTGATAGTGCGGTGCCAGCCCCACTTAAGAGTAGAGAACTTGACCTTTTTTGTTGACCTGTGGATTTGTTAGTTGCTTTAGAAGGGCTATTCTGTACGTTGCAATGCAGATAACTGACGTAAGTATCGCCAGAAATGCTTATGTCTAAAGGATGCGTCAACAAAAAATGTGTAGTACACTTTCGGTTCGCATTAATTTCGGAGAATGTCGCAGTGAGATCTTTAATATAGAAACTCTTTGCAAGATTGAAATATGCAATGATTAAGAATAGGGCCTACTACATTTTTAGCGCACCTGCTGTTCTTAATACCTATTGATGGTAAAGTTTTTTACTGTCATAATTTTAAATCGGACAGTAGCGTACATTTCATTGATTAACTTCCCGTAGTTTAGATACCTTATTTAGCAAACGTAATTTGCCTATGTAACTTCTAGGTGATGTTAAACTAAGCATAGCCCACTTGGAAATTTGCAGTTGTGTACACATTGAGCCCTAGTTGCCAAGGAGGATAATTGTAACTAAATTTTATTCTAGGGTCAGCCACAGCTTCCTGCCCCACAGTCAGCCGTACCTTCGGGTGATACGATGGAGCCATCTATGAAGAGATCAAGGATGGAGGGTATGTTGTTTAATATTTTTTCTTTATTCCTAATAAAATAGTGAGAATTGTGTGGGGAAATCTCATTTCAGAATACTGAGAAGTAATGTTAAGTACTGTTTTTGAAGTTCACATGTGACGGGGTCATTATTTTTAGGGGGACAAGAATCAATTAGAATCACAGATTTACTAATCTCGAACGTCTCTCTCTGTTTCTGAGCTGTTACAGGATATCTGTGAAGCCATTACCAAGTGATCCACTAAGTTAACTACCAGTGGAGAAATATGGGCTCACCTTTCCATTGCACACAATTGTGATAGGCTGATTAATTGGAATGTGGCTCATTCAGTAATTACTGATTGCTGAGAATTGTATCATGGTGTTGTTGCTGCTCTAGTTATTGTTTTTGTGGAGGGGGGGCTGAAGTAAAAAAAGTCTGTTAATTTCACCAATTTGTAAATACAGATGGGCTGTTTTGTTATCAGATGCCTGAATCATGTCCAGTTCTTCCGCAGCAGGAATGCTGATTGGTTCTAAGAGTGTTAACATCTAATTGGATGTTTAACACTAATGTTCCTTTATTTTTCATGGAATCGGTTGGAGAAATAAAACTAAGAAATATACATTTAGCTTTTGAGCTGTTCCATAAGTATTTAGTATTATTTAAAATAATGCTGATTCAAACAGTTCAGTGTCTCATATTAAGGATTATACTGTAAGAAAATTATTTATTCAAATTGACATAAAGATCGTAATTGAGTGGCAGCTAGTTGTAAAACCTACTTCCATGGTATTTGGTTACTTTGTAAGTGGTACTGTACAGTTTGTGTGTAGAGCTTTTCTCTGAATAAAGCCTTGCTGTAAGTACTGTGATCAAGTAAATGTTTCTGGTTTTAGATATGGGTTTTATTGCTGTATTATATCTGCAGTGTTATTGTAGCTTGGGTTGAAAACTTTCAGTAGCACTGTTCTAGAACAATTGTTCCCTCAGATGAGAGACTGAAACTTTCAAGACTTAATAAAGTAGAGAATAGTCCACATTTAGTTTCTTGAACTTTTGATTTTTATAATAAAACTTTTGGTCTGACCAAAAATTAATTTCCATCAGGTTTGTCCTCTTACACAATATTTTTTTGGTTGTCATGGACAAAGTGTAAAATACCTTACTTATTTCTGTACTTCTGAAAAATCAAATTCTGAAGCTTAGAGCTACATTAAATTTAAAGTGCAGTGATCCATGTGATTAGGCATGTAATGGATAAAAGTATATATTTGAAATTTATGTAGTGTATGCTAGTGAACATAAGGATAGCATGAACATCTTTTGCAGAGTGGTCGTATGAGATTATTACGTGCTTTTATATTGGATATAAAATATGGAATCCTTGCATTTAAACAGTGTTTTCAACTGGGTAATAAGTATGTCTCTCTGAGTCTACATTTGTTCATGTAACAAATATTGCTCATAAATACCTTTAGCATTGTCAGTAATTTTTTTGAAATGGAATGAACCTAAGAATTTTGACAATCAAATTATGTGCGACTGTTCACAAGCTGAACCTCAGAAGGTACTCTATAGTGCCTTTTCCAGTGGGCTAGTTGTTTTAAGCAAACCTGGGGTTGAGCTTTTATCATAAGCAAGTGATGCATCCACTTTGTAGTAAAAGTTTGGAGATTGGGAGGTTAAGGTTGACACAACTACTTAGAGTAGTTTGCAAATCACATACTGATAGTTTAGAGAGGTGAAGAATTGTGTACAAATTTTGTGGTGGAAACAATTAGTAGCCTTTGGTGAACATGTTTAGTGTTCTCCGTTCAAATTATAAAATGTGTGGAAAAATCTGCTCAACACAAGTCAACACTATACTGTGATGAATCTTAGTGCAGTGAGAATTGAGATTGAGACCTTTTTGCTGCTCTGTGGGAGACTGAGAGTACACCTCTCACTATGATGGTCTGTGTACATATTTCCTAAAATTTCTGTGCTGAACTCCTTTCCTTTACTCATTGTGTAGTTAACGTATGTTACAGAGAGTTTACAAAATATTGTTGGTCTATAGCAGCCATCTGTGTGTGTGTGCACACTTTAAGGCACTTGCTTCTATTTTTGTGAAGTAGAAATGTTTGTCAAAACAGGATTGTATTTCATTTGATCAAATTTTACTGTTTGCTCACTCCCATATAGAGTTAAGGTGTTGTAAGAGGCTTGTTATAAACAGGAAAAAGTTTTGGAGAAAGTGTGCTTTTATTTCTGAAAGAATTTCTTTCGGACAGCAAGTAATTTGTAAAGGAAAATCTTTTTCCATGTGAAAAGCTGGTTTGGTAAATTTCCATAGTAAGGCATTTTTTACTGATCAATGCATAAACATTACAGTGTATATCCAATATCATAGTTCTAAAGGTGTGTGTGTGTGTGTGTGTGTGTGTGTGTGTGTGTGTGTGTGTGTGTGTGTGTAATGAGCACACTGAAACTGACACAGTTGATAAGTTAACTGTAGTGGGGCTCTTCTACTTTGGCCGGCTTACTGATAAGACTTGCTCTATACTGTACTAGAATTAAGTTTAACATGTCAGGTGTTTTGAACATTACACTTAATGTAGAAACAGTTTAAAACTTCAGCACATGGATAAGCATATATGGAAATCTGTATCTCTGAACTTCTGTATGCTGTAGATACTTGTCTTTAAAACTGATGGAATCTTCTGAATTCCATATGTTTAATGCCATTAATTGTAAAGCACTGGTATTTCCAGTGTTTGGGTTGCATTATCCCAAAGTTGACTCAGAATTGCCACCTGAAGAGTAATCCTTACAACTTCCGTTAATTTGTTTCCTAATACAATAGTTGATAGAAGTTGACAACTTCTGTTGACAACCATTAGTTATCTTTATATTCCCAATCATAGAAAATATTGTTTCATTTTGTTTTTGTGTGCATGAGATATTGTGCAATAGGTGCACATAGATACACAGGGAATATAGAGGTGCAAAATCATAGTAAACGATTAAAAAATCTTATATGGGTGTTATTGCTTTCTTAGATTCTGAGAAAATGACATTGCATTTTGTATCATGTTTGGTCATATCAGAATTATTGCTTCTCTATTTTATTAGTTTCTGCATGACATAAAGCATTTGTATTAAAGAAACATTTAAAACAAGTTAATTCTTAGAAGTACTTCATATATTTTATAAGTGGAACTTGGCTCAAAAACTTTGAAAACGTCCTTGATTTGTTACAAAATCCTGTTATATTGAGTCATCTGAACTCCAAAAACAACTTGCACATATAGTCAGTAGATGTTCCTCAATCCTTTCTCACCTGGAAGCAATAACTACTTTCTTTACAAATATTACCTTTCTCATTGTAACATTATGTGCTGCTTGTTCTGGAGGCTCCAGTTATAACCCAGGAAGTGCAATCAACTACGGAACGAAGATGCTCACTAAATTGCTACATAGAAGTTTTTGTTGTAAGTACGAGGAAAACCTGTTCCATAAATATGGATGTGGAAATGCCATATTTCCATGTTTTTTTTTTTTTTTTTTTTTTTTTTTTTTTTTTTTTTTTTTTTACCTATCATCACATTAATCATGGAAAATGAGCAGAAACAATGTAGCAGGATCACATCATATGTTAACTGTACCTTCTTGGTCGCCTTTTACTGTAATCTACAGTAAGATGTAATTAACTACCACTCTTTGTTGTTGCAATTGGAAGACTGTAATGTTGACATCAGAAAAGTTTCATTACTTGGTTGAACTTAGTTTTCATCATGGACCTGATTTCTGGGACAGTGGAATAAGTGTTCCCAGATGCAGCATTAGCATATGTCCATTTGCTGTACAGATTAACAGATGGTAATGGCTGTGGAACACACATTTTGTATTGGGCGAGAAAGCAATTGTCATTTGAGGGAGCATGGGACATGTAAGCCTATACTGGGTACTGGAGCAGAGCTAGGAAAAAGAGACCACCTCATTGGGTGGGAGGGAGGGAACTTCTTCATGCAGTTGATGATATGCCTAATGTCAGTGTAACAATTGGTTGCTATAAATTATGTTGACTACATGACTATATGGAGAGTGTTATATGAGAACCTGTTGCATCTGTACCATGTACAGTGTGGAGGAATGATCTGATTTTCCTGTACAGGTACACTTCTTAGAATGGCTCATTCAATAATGTGCCAACCCTTGCTACACTTTTAATGTGCTGTTTACAGGTGGAGCTTTATTTCATAGTGCATGGTTGTGTTGAAGAGTTGTAGAAATTGGGTGCCAATGTAGTGAGAAAGCACTTTTGGATCTCACATCATACATTTTTCCCTCTGCATGGGAATGTTTCCTGAAAGTTTTGCCACACCTTGATGTAATCTGGAGCAAGATTAGAAAAACAAGTTTTTGCCGTCAGTTGTTGACAACAATTCTGGATTTTTATAACCTACTCACAGTTCTAGACACACGAAATACATTAACTCTAGATTTCAAGAAGAATCGACTTCTAGATGAAGAGACGAAGAGGAAATGTCATCAACATTTTTTTTTCCTCCCCATGAAGGGCTGAAAACAATGTCTGGTAACTGTATACAGTAAAATAACACAGGTATTAATTTATATTTTTGTTGTTGCTGTGGGTTACAAAGTCACAATGTCACTGAAAAAATTAAAGAAAATGCAGAAAAAAATTCTGCAGATGCAACCTGGTGGTGGTAAAAGAGAGTAACTCCCCTGTAGCTAGTCATGGAAATCCAACAGCAATTGGTATTAAATGGTATTTGGATGCCAGAGCTAGAATCTATAATAAATAGTAATGTACAGTACAAAAACCAATCAAAAGAAATGTAAAGTAGAACATTCCTGTATGGTGAATGTGTTCGTGGAGTTGTGGTTGTAACTTCGGTAAATAGCAAGAACTGATATTTCAGTTACAGATACTCATATCAGTTTCAAGCCTCAGCTATAATGTGTTCTAACTACGTAAACTAGAATCAGAAAGGGTTGCGAGTAGTTTTTGAGAACTCAAAGATGATGTTCAAAAGGAAAATGTGACTACTATTGTTGCATAGATAAGTCAAACGTGAATACACGAAATTATACATAGGAAATGCGTCCTTTAGCTTCACCAACAGAAGCAATAAAATTGACTCAACACAGAAGGTTGACTCAACGGAGTTACTATTGTGATAATGACAAGACCAGTAAGTGAAAGTATTGCTGCACCATCACCTTCAATACCCAGTTCATTAAAAACACAAAAACACAAACACACACACACACACACACACACACACACACACACACCATACAAAAGTAATAATCATTCACGAGGTTTGATGGTTCTTGCCAGATTGTTGATATAGCAAAGCCAATGGAAGATCTTTTACGGTTCACCCACAAATGATTTGACAGACAAGATATGTAGCAATGTAAGGAGCTCAAGGTTTGTCATGGTCTCATATTTCACAGGCAGACTAGTCTGT
Organism: Schistocerca gregaria; assembly: GCF_023897955.1. Classification (NCBI taxonomy): domain Eukaryota; kingdom Metazoa; phylum Arthropoda; class Insecta; order Orthoptera; family Acrididae; genus Schistocerca; species Schistocerca gregaria. The sequence continues at coordinate 554,837,720 of NC_064920.1, forward strand.
ACGCCTTCCTAATGTGTGGCATCGTTAGCCTCTGTTGAGATTTCAATTTAAGCTGCCTGTAAATGTAGCAGAAATTGTCAGAAGTGTTTATGCATTTGTGAGACATACTGAATCGGAAATTACAATGATAACACACATTGACTACACCAACTTGTTCTTTCAGAGCATGAACGGAACACAGTTTGTAAAATACAGAAACTACTCTTATGTGAAATACGCTCCGTTCCTCGCTTCCCCTTATTGCTATGAGTGTGGGCTAAAAATAGTAAAGTACTCGCAACTATTGTTACCTGAAACTTTAGCAATCTGTCTACAATCAGTGGGATTTTGAAGCCTATATAGGAAGTGATTGTCAGTGAATACTAATAAAATATAATTATGGTTAAATACACCACCCTTTCACTTTAATATGGAAATGAGAGCTAATTAGAGTGATTGGTATAGTTAATAAAAATTCATCCCAGTTGTTGTTTGCTAGTGTAATTTTTAAAATATAGACACAATCAATTGATAAGGTAAATAGATAATTTATTTGTATCACAGAACAATATTGATAGTAAAAAAATAATCTTGGTGAACATTCTAAAGTATAGTGTTCATGACATTCTTCTTGGTGCCAGTTGATATTAATGGGATTTATATAAAACTAAAATGTTGAAAAACCATGCTATTACACAATAAAAATATTCCTATTAGTCATTTGTTATTAAAATTGATTCTTTGTTGTAATTCTTTAATAACATACCGTATTATTTAAATGCTTGTTTGTGTTATTAAATGAGACTGTTTATCCAAAATCTAAATCTTCTGGTTAAATATTTTGCTTTATAGAATGTACAGAATGGCCATGCTCTTCCTTTCTCGCAGCCACAAGCTGATGTACTAACTTCTTACTCATTGCCAGTTACAATGGCAGCTAGTTGTTCGTGATGGCATAGAAATCTATACCTCATTTGCTCCCCCACTAATCCTCAAAATGTTTACATAGTAAATTATTGAAGTCAGTCTTCTTTTCTTCACTCACTTGATTTTTTATTTATTTATATATTTTTACTCTATATTTCATCTGTGGCACCTATGACATACTTAGCCTTGCGCAACTGATACTGTCAGTCTTTTAAAAATGTTCACTGAGTGCTTTGTAGTCACTCACCTTTCAGTCCTCAACTAAAATGTAAACTGAACATACACACTAACCAGCACTGCGGTAATCTTTCGATGTCAATAACAGTTCTTATCATGTTTCACCAAAACTTCAAAGACCTCATCAGCAGAAAGAAATTAGTGACCTCTGACTGGAAAAAGACTGATCATGTCCTTAAGTTACTGAGAAGTTTTTCTAAGAAGAAAGAAAATCAAAGCATGTGTGCACCACATATTGTTGTGGTCTTCAGTCCTCACACTGGTTTGATGCAGCTCTCCATGCTAATCTATGCTATAAAAGCTCCATCTCCCAGTACCTATTGCAACATAAATCCTTCTGAATGTGCTTCATGTATTCATCTCTTGGTCTCCCTCTACAATTTTTACCCTCCACGCTGCCCTCCAATGCTAAATTTGTGATCCCTTGATGCCTCAGCACATGTCCTACCAACCGATCCCTTCTTCTAGTCAAGTTGTGCCACAGACTTCTCTTCTCCCCAATCCTATTCAATACCTCCTCATTAGTTAAGAGATCTACCCACCTAATCTTCAACATTCTTCTGTAGCACCACATTTCGAAAGCTTCTATTCTCTTCTTGTCCAAACTATTTATCGTCCATGTTTCACTTCCATACATGGTTACACACCATAAAAATACTTTCAGAAATGACTTCCTGACACTCAAATCTATACTCGATGTTAACAAATTTCTCTTCTTCAGAAACACTTTCCTCGCCATTGCCAGTCTACATTTTATATCCTCTCTACTTCAACCATCATCAGTTATTTTTCTCCCCAAGTAGCAAAACTCCTTTACTGCTTTGTCTCATTTCCTAATCTAATTCCCTCAGCATCACCCGACTTAATTTGACTACATTCCATTATCCTTGTTTTGCTTTTGTTGATGTTCATCTTACATCCTCCTTTCAAGACACTGTCCATTCCATTCATCTGCTCTTCCAAGTCCTTTGCTGTCTCTGACAGAATTACAATGTCATCGGCAAACCTCAACGTTTTTATTTCTTCTCCATGGACTTTAATACCTACTCCAAATTTTTCTTTTGTTTCCTTTACTGCTTGCTCAGTATAGAGATTGAATAACATTGGGGAGAGACTACAACCCTGTCTCACTCCCTTCCCAACCACTGCTTCCCTTTCATGCCCCTTGACTCTTGCAACTGCCATCTGCTTTCTGTACAAATTGTAAATAGCCTTTTGCTCCCTGTATTTTACCCCTGCCACCTTTAGAATTTGAAAGAGAGTATTCCAGTAAACACTGTCAAAAGCTGTCTCTAAGTCTACAAATGCTATAAACTTAGGTTTGCCTTTCCTTAATCTTTCTTCTAAGATAAGTCGTAGGGTCAGTATTGCCTCACGTGTTCCAACATTATGGAATCCAAACTGATCTTCCTCGAGGTCGTCTTCTACCAGTTTTTCCATTCGTCTGTAAATAATTTGTGTTAGTATTATGCAGCTGTGACTTATTAAACTGATAGTTCGGTAATTTTCACATCTGTCAACAGCTGCTTTCTTTGGGATTGGAATTATATTCTTCTTGAAGTCTGAGGGTATTTCGCCTGTCTCGTACATCTTGCTCACTAGATGGTAGTTTTGTCAGGACTGGCTCTCCCAAGGCCGTCAGTAGTTCCAATGAAATGTTATCTATTCCCGGGGCCTTGTTTCGACTCAGGTCTTTCAGTGCTCTGTCAAACTCTTCACGCAGTAACTTATCTTCCATTTCATCTTCATCTACTTCCTCATCCATTTCAATAATATTGTTCTCAAGTACATTGCCCTTGTGTAGATCCTCTATATACTCCTTCCACCATTTTGCTCTCCCTTCTTTGCTTAGAACTGGGTTTCCATCTGACCTCTTGATATTCATACAAGTGGCTCTCTTTTCTCCAAAGGTCTCTTTAATTTTCCTGTAGGCTGTATCTATCTTAACCCTAGTGAGATAAGCCTCCACATCCTTACATTTCTCCTCTAGCCATGCCTGCTTAGCCATTTTGCACTTCTTGCCGATCTCATTTTTGAGACGTTTGTATTCCTTTTTGCCTGCTTCATTTACTGCATTTTTATATTTTCTCCTTTCATCATTTAAATTCAATATTTCTTCTGTTACCCAAGGATTTCTACTAGCCCTCATCTTTTTACCTACTTTATCTTCTGCTGCCTTCACTACTTCATCCCTCAGAGCTACACATTCATCTTCTACTGTTTTTCTTTCCCCCATTCCTGTCAACTGTTCCATTATGCTGTCCCTGAAGCTCTGTACAACCTCTGGTTTAGTCAGTTTATCCAGGTCCCATCTCCTTAAATTCCCACCTTTTTGCAGTTTCTTCAGTTTTAATCTACAGGTCATAACCAATAGATTGTGGTCAGTCCTCATCTGCCCCTGGAAATGTCTTAGAATTTAAAACCTGATTTCTAAATCTCTGTCTTACAATTATATAATCTATCTGAAACTGTCTAGTATCTCCAGGGTTCTTCCATGTATACAACCTTCTTTTATGATTCCTGAACCAAGTGTTAGCTATGATTAAGTTATGCTTTGTGCAAAATTCTAACAAACGGCTTCCTCTTTCATTTGTTAGCCCCAATCCATATTCACCTACTACATTTCCTTCTCTCTCTTTTCCTACTACCGAATTCCAGTCACCCATGACTATTAAATTTTCGTCTCCCTTCATTACCTGAATAATTTCTTTTCTCACATCATACATTTCTTCAATTTCATCATCATCTGCAGAGCTAGTTAGCATATAAACTTGTACTACTGTAGTAGGCATGGGTTTTGTGTCTATCTTGGCCACTATAATACGTTCACTATGCTGTTTGTAGTAGCTTACCCGCACTCCTATTTTTTTTATTCATTATTAAACCTACTCCTGCAATACCCGTATGCACCACATGGGCATTCTTATTTTGCCTCCCACAGCCTTCAGTAAAAACCCTCAAGCAATCATTATCAGTAGGAGCTCAAACTTTTCAGAAAGTCAGAGACCTGAAGCTACTTAAACAGTACCTTAATCAGCTTAGTTTCCAGGCATTGAAGTGCAGCTTTTTATTGTCTGTCTCTGCTACAGTGTGTGTGTGGTAGTTGACATGAGCAATATGCCCCATTAATTTATGGTTTTGGAAGAACCTGTATCTGCTGCATGCCAGAGCATAGGGTTATTTAATTATGGGCTTCTTCCTCATAAGTTGATGAAAAGCCTTTGCCTGTAATGTAAGACTTTCCATATTTAGTCAGACTTTGTGATTTTTCACATCGTGCAGCTGTTGCCAACTTAAGATGTTTTAAGGTAGTAGCTATGAGTACCTCAGGCAAGTGTTCTGGAGCCTAAATTAAATTTTGAGCGGACTGTTTTCTAAAAGAACGACTTAGAATGCAATTCACTTGATGCACTTGCATCATACATTTTGAACAACTTGCTGATCTTCAGTTCTGAAGAAAGGTACCAGTGTTTATCCCTTCATTTATGTAGGTTTTGTAGTGTCAGTTCTTGGTCAGTGTCATCCGTGAAATGTGCTGATTCAGTTCACTTTTGTGTAATGTCATTTTTGTCCTTCAGTAGGAAATGTTCTGGTGTATTACAGCAGTGGACGGGACTTCTGTACTGGCATGGTGGTGTGACTAGTCATATTGGTATCGACGTAAATGGGCTCGCATTTAAATTGATGGGATTGTTTGATTTTCTTGTCCCTCTTTTGGTTTTCTCTTGAATCATCTCCTATAGCAATTTCTTCCTCCATAATTGTGAAAGCTGTTCCCCTAAATACAAATAACAAGTGAAAGACAACTGTTATTATTGAACACACAGCATTCTCCAGAAAATTATGCTGGTTGTCAGTATAACCAACTGGACAAACTTACTAAACAGGCTCTGTAGAGCACTGAATAAGATTTGAAACATAGTTTCAGCATCTATTTACACTGTTAGTAAGAAAGATTCATCACAGTCTGGCTTCACTGCTTGGAACATTGCTTCAGGAACCATATGAAAATCTAACAAACTCAAATTTGTCCTTTGGTGGACATAATAGAATATAATATATGATGCTTCTGTGTTCTACATGTATTAAAGAGGGAAATAGACACAGGTACAGCCCCATAAAACACGAGGAATAAAAGCAACCAGACTACAAGAACTTACTCATAGTGATCCAACTGGATGACTTGCTCTGTTGATGATTCTTTCTTTTCTTTTGTATCTTTGCTGGAAACAGAGGTACCAAAGTTTTCAAAATTTTTGGAGCAATGCCACCTGTTGTGATAAAGGACTAGAGTATATATCGGGTGAGCCTGAAGACTGTGTGTGAAGACATGTGCAGCTCAATTTGAGTCCACACAGCAGAATGAGGTTTCTGAATGTCCAAATAGGAATATTTTGGATAAGTTGTGTTGGATGCTGCTCATATCAAAGCTTGACTGGAGTTCCTGGACAGAATCAGTGTTAGCTGCAGCATGGAAAGGAAAGGTTCTAGCAGCTCTGTGGTATGGAAGAAATATCAATTTGAAGATGGTTTTTGCTTGTGTAGCCTTTTTAAAAATTCCAAAGAAACATGTAGTTCAAATGTTTCCGATTCACTTCCAGATGCATTTTTAGTGCCTGTAGTCCGAATGGGTACAGATCCTGGTGTCCAGAGCTGATGAAAATAATTTCAGGAAAGGATTCAGTTTTTAATGAAATAAAATTCACTTTTGATGGAACAACAAGTGAACAATGGCTTTCATGAGAACGAAAATGAGATAAGAATACAAAAAAAAAGGAAAAGCAAGGGAATTGATCAAGGTGCCTGAAAAGCTGAAAGCTCTCAAAGCAACGGGAAACAGAGGATGCCTTAATCATTTGACAATTCTGCAGTACTGGTCTTGCATGTTGAATCATTTGCTTATGTTTATGGGTGCTTATGAAGACATGCAAGGGGGACACATTATGGGAGGAACTGGTCAGTGAAAAAATAATTATTGTAACTTAATGAGAAATGGAAGATGACAGAGTGCTTTCGAGTGAAGCAGCCAATTGACAGCAAATGGGTCTTCAAAATTAAGTTTAATAAAGATGGAGAGATGGAAAGGTATAAGACAAGACTGTTCTTAGAGGAAGGATTATGATAGAGGAAACTAATGCCCTTGTTGCATGGTTTTCTATGTTGAGAACAGTGGTATCCATGGGAAGTAACATTTGTATGTGGGTAATTTGGAAGATAGTAGTGTGTATCTTCTATTATATATAGATAATATTATAATTGCTGCAAGTTACTCAGATGGGAACAAAAAGACTGCTTTGGGAAAAAGATTTCTCATTTGGTATCAAGAACAGCAACTTGAATCAATTTCTTGGAACTGATTTGAATATGCCAGATGATTGAGAGATTATGGTCAGTTGGCTACATACTTGTGTAAACTACTTCAGCACGCCAACATTTCACATAGATGAATCCAAGTCATTGTATCAATTGATAGATTGTTTGATGTATACTACGCTTGCAAGACTAGGTGGAGAGCCATTGGAAGGGACTTTAATAAAAGGATACTAAGATACTGTTAAAGGAATGATGAGTACTGGTTTGTGCTATGGAAGAGGAGTGGAGGTGAGTCTCTGCTACAGATGCAGATTTTGACAGTGAAGATAGGAAGTTTACATCAGGTTTCCTTTTGCAAGTGCATATAAATGCTATTTATTGTATGACATTGTCATGTTTCCTTATTTTTGTCTGAATGGCCACAGCAGCAACTGCACTTGTGGGTAATTCAGTTACAGACTGACAAGGGTCTGTTAGCTACGTAATAAGGACTTTCGAAGGCAACAATTCTCGTATGTATTTCCTTGGAAGATAGGTTTGAAGAATGATACACTAATATTTAATACAGTTTCATCAGGCTATGCGAGCAAGGGAATTTCTTTTGCATATTCCGAAGTTGTTGAATGTAATCAGAAGTTCATTAAATAAACTGCTGCTGTTAAAAGTGACCTGTAAATTGTATGCCTATGGAATCCCAGCAGCTCTCTGTTTATCATATATCATGCAGATTTTGACACCAGGCTACTGTACAGATAAATTTGTTACCACAACCTGTATTTCCCTCACGATAACAGAATTGTTACTTTCTAATGTAACCTACACTTCCAAGTTATGCTACAGATTAGCCTGCCACCATATTAACGTAGAATTGGTGGAGGTTGGGAGGGAGGGAGGGGAGATACATTGGACCATGATTTTAGTTACTTCTCTTTCTGTGTCTGGATGCCTGATCTCACTAGTCTTCATTTCTTCATTTGCTTAAAAATGTGTGTGTGTGTGTGTGTGTGTGTGTGTGTGTGTGTGTGTGTGTGTGTGTGTGTGTGTGTGTGTGTGTGGGGGGGGGGGGGGGGGGTGTTTCTGTTAGTGAATGTTGCAGCCCTGTTATGCTTACAGGAAAGGTTGTTAAAGGAGGTAGTGCAGATGAAAGCTTTTCTTTTTAATCTGGTTGCAGTAACTGGTTAGGTCCAACATATTATTAATCTAATAACCCAGTTGTATTCTGAAGGGAAGTTTGTGCACTTTTCCGTGTCTCAGCTTGTGTTATGAGTTGAAAGTCGAACCAGTTTGTGCCATTGATGTGAAATAACTGTTCACCACCTGTCTTAGAATTAAATGTGTGCGGTAGCACTCTAATTATAACTGTTGAATTGTTTCCATTTTGTTAGAATATTTTCAGATTGTTTGCATTTGCATGAGTCGAGCACTTTCAGGTCAGCCATGAGGATCAGCCACAACTACTCATGACTTAAAATGGTTTTACCACTGACATCTGGGGGTTGATGGTTGGTAGCCATTAGCAGAAAATAGTGTGAAAGACAATAGATCAACCTGAGATTGTTCGCAAGCCTCCTGCCCTCAGATTACTGATAGTAGTTGTAAAGTTGAGATCAATATTTTTTTCTGTTCTGTGGTGTGCAAGCTTGGTTTGACACGTAACTCGGCTTTTTCACCATCTTAATGCTGATTACATAAAATATTTATTGAAGCACTAAAATTGTGTAGTCTGTTTCCAGTAGATACTCTCATTTAACCACAAGAAAAGTGTCCACCTTTCTTCAAATAAATCCCATCTGTGTGCTCTGATTATCACATGTAACTGGTTGGTTAAAATACAAACATCATGTCCTCTTGATTACTTCTTTTTTATCTCCAAGCATTGCTTTTGAAGTCCCCAGACACCTGGGTATTGTCGAAGGAAAGATAGCACCAGAACATTGTCTTTTGGAAGGAAAATGGATTCGCGTGCGCGCACACACACACACACACACACACACACACACACACACACACACACACACACACACAAACTTATATTGCAGTATGAATGTTGGCTTCTGTGGTTGGAATCATAAATTTTCACTGGGTTTGTGACTATAACATGAAATGATAAAACTACTGAATTTCTGGTACTATTGTACACAGACTTCACCAGAGTTGCTCCGTATAACATGGTGTGTGTTTGCTGGGTGTATATCCAGTATGTCATTGGCTGATTGATGACGTCATGCCTGCGTGCAAATTGTGATGATATATACATTTTTGTTGTTAAGTGAACTGTTAATGATACTTGCTGCCCCCATTCATGTTTTGTATAAGTGCAACATTTCTGATAATGTGTTTCTCCATGATGTTCTTTTATTGGGGATTGCTATGAAACAATTTTTTTGAAAGCCATTAGTGAAACACTGCAACCACCGGTTCATTTAAACACACTAAAGCCTTACCGTCAGTACACAATAGTCATTACTGCAATCTCTACCTACAAATGTCATGGCTGATATAGAAGAAAAATATTGGAAGCTCAATCTGAAGTAAGATTTGCTAATATGAGTATGCCTGAAGAAAAGTGAAATTCTTTTCCCCACATGACTGCTCTTGTGCACACTCTGTGAGCCATATGAACTCAGTGAGAAAAATGACAGTATTATAAAAGGTATAGATTTCTATTCACCATACTGAAGAGGTGCTGAATTGCAGGCAGAAATACACAAGACTGGTATACCTGGAGCTTTTGGCCAAAAGACTCCTACTGTTGCACGCACGCACACGCACGCATGCACGCACAGAGAGAGAGAGAGAGCACTGTCTTCATGCAGTGGCCAAACTGAGCAGCTGCCCCTAATGGAAGAAGCAGTCTGGGTGGTGGAGGTAAGGAAGTAGATAGGTAGATGGGGTGGGAAGGATGAAGGAGAATAGGCTAGGGGTGGGAGGAGGGTATACTGCTGACTGTAGGAGCAGACAGAGACGTGGTAGGGCTGCTAGGTGCAGTCGTGAGGTTTAAGGGGTGGGTGAGTTGGGGGGGGGGGAGCAGAAAAGAAAAGAAGTAGAGGAGGGGAAAAGAGAGGGACTAGTGGGTGTGTTGGCCGAATAGAAGGCTGTGTAGTGCTGGAGTGGGAGCAGGAAGAGGATAGGTGGGAGAAGTACAGGGATTAGTGAAGGCTGAGGCCAGAGGTGTTATGGGAATGTGGAATGTATTGCAGAGAGACCACCTGTGTAGTTAAAGAAAGTTAGTGGTGGGAAGGATCCAGATGATACAGATTGTGAAGCAGTCATGGAGGTGAAGAATAGTGTGTTGGGCAACATGTTCAGTAACTGGGTGGTCCAACGGTCTCTTCGCCACAGTTTGTTGTTGGCCTTTCATGTGGACAGCCAGCTTGTTTGTTTTCATGCCAACGTAGAATGCAGTACAGTGGTTGCAGCTTAGTTTGTATATCTCATGGCTGCTTTCACACGTAGTCCTGCCTTTGGTGGGATAGATGATGCTTGTCTAGGACTGCAGTAGGCAGCAGCAGCGATGGTAGTTAAGAAAAAAGAACATGCTACATCTTATGTCAAAAGTATACTTACATTAAAGTTATTTTAATTAAAATAATTTATGGATGAATGGTCCTACTCACTAAATAGCAAAAACATGAGTCATCAGCAGGCAGACACAAAAGAGAATGAGAACTTTCCTAGCTTTAGAAAGAAATAGTAAAGTTGTGTGTGTGTGTGTGTGTGTGTGTGTGTGTGTGTGTGTGTGTGTGTGTGTGTGTGTGTGTGTGTGTGTGTGTGTGTGTGAGAGAGAGAGAGAGAGAGAGAGAGAGAGAGAGAGAGAGAGAGAGAGAGCGCAAGCGCAAATCAAAATTTTGTAACAAAGTTGCTTTGATGGGCTTTTATTAGGTAGCAGATTTCAGACATTACGCGTGTAAACCTTACCTTCTTTATTTATAAATTACAGTCCACAAGCCACCTGATACAGTTGCAACATGAAACCTACAGTTTAATGTATTGGGGTTGTGAGTGGGTACTTTAACAATCTGTATACATCTGCAATGTAACTATCCGGTGCCACCGCGTTTTGCATTGCTTATTGTCTTGAAACAGCGGGCTTCCAAGAAAAAGCATTATTTTTCAAACTCTCAGCAGGTATTTTTATGATGAATACACTGATGCTTGATTAAATTTCACAACTTAACAATGTCACAAATTTTAATTTTGAAGACAAAGAAGAGAGCATACTTATAATTCTGACAAGGAACCCCCTCGAATGCCAAAAGGACAGAGATGTTCACAGTATTGGATGCCCCATATATGTCTACCATGCAACCATAATATTGGCTGCTAATGGCAACTGAGGGTGTGACTGGAGGTATTAAATTCTGATCACAGCATGAAGATACAGGATGTAGTTGAACTGCTTAGTCAATGAGTAACTCAAAAGAATGCTACAGTGCGAGTGTTGTTGATACAAAACAGAGCAATGGCAACAATAAACAAAGCAAACTTGAATTATATCAACACCAACAGTTGCGGAAGTTGACATTTCATCGGAAAGGAACCCAAGGAATTTCACAGAGTGAGAAAGAGGCGGCAGATGAAATGTTAGCATTACTGCAAGGTGAGTCGGGGGAATATGTGTTGTTGTATTTGCTTGACTGTGTGGGCAGTGTACATGAGTAAAATGATGGTATTTACGTAAGAAGTGAAAGTGGTATTGAAACAGGTGTTCAGCCATTTAGTTCACGGTCTTTGCCTGACAAAGTAAAAAATCCCATCTCCAGTGAAACATAGTAAACAACAATCATTTTCCAAGTAGTAGGTACCAAACATAATTATGCACATGGATGATCATCCGAAGCGTAGTAAAAAACAGTTACAAACGGATTTCAAATAAGTCCACAGCAGTATGACCATGTAGTGCATGAGAAAAACTATGGATCTTAGAGGGAGGAAAGGCACATTTGTTACAAAAACTGTTGGTCATACGCTTCAAAGATCCTCGTACAATTTACACGATGTGCATAAGTGACCTCCTGCATTATGCACATCAAATTATGCATAACATAGCTTACAGTGATTTCCAGGGTAGCAGCAGATAGTTGCATAAATTAAAACAGTGCTACAGTATTGGCAGATGTAAGGTAACATAATTTCAAACAAAGCATCAGTTTGACAATGCACAGTAAACTGCAGAATTCACCCAAAAATTTGTAGACGAGATAAGACCAATCAGCATTAAAGCAGCAGTGCAAATGAAGGAACGCTGGAACTTGAGAAGAGTACCAAGAGAGCTTTATCAAGCTCAACAAACACCAATGCGTTAGCACAGTTGTATACAATTATACCGACTGTAATCTGTATGGTAAATTGGCTGGAAAATTATTGTGCTAAAAGAAGTCGTAGGTGCACTCCCCCACCCCCCTCCTTATGATTCTTTTTGTGTATGTGTGTGAACTCGTTAGGGAAATAAGAGATATTTACGTAACAGCAAGCAGGAATGGAAAAAAAATGTGCATATAAGAACTAAATCTGTGGTTTGAGCACTGTTTTGTGGTTAATAGCTGGTCAAAAAACTTGCTTTTGCGTGATTTCTGGTCTGTGTAGAAAAATCATATTCCTTCAGAGCAGATTATTCCTTCTGAAAAGTGTGTAACATTGCAATCCATGCCATCTGGAACCACAATTCTATGCCTACATTATTGCACTATCTACTGCTACATCTTGAAGGATAGCCAGTTTCACAGTAAGGTCCATGAGCAACTGTTTCACATTGTCAGTCCTCATCACCCAGTTACACCAATATTATATATGCATTCTGTGAGAGTGAATATCTAGCTGAATGTCATGCACAGTTGTAACTCCCAAGGGTTTTGCCTTTGATCTTCATGATGTGAATCTTTGTGATCACTCTGGTGAGCCATTTTTCATGTGGTGTTTGTGATGCAAGTTTATGGTTTGTTTTGATTTCTGAAATGTTGACGCGGTCCATTTTGTGAAATCTAATATATACATCCCATAGAATGTTGACCTGTGCACCTCCAGGGCATTCATTTTCTGTTGACCTCTTGATGCAGTTGGGGAGTTATTAGCAGCTAATATTTTTTCTGTCATTGTTAATACAACATATTCAAACAAGTCTTACAAAAGATTAAACTTGTGATCTTTCACCCAAGAGCTTCCTTGCCAGTGATTAGATAGCACAGGAAAAGAACCATATATCAATTTCATTACTATGTAATACACAAATCTGTCGCAAACCAACTCAGATTTTGAAACAAAATATCTGCGTTGAAGACAGTGGTATTTAATATTGTTCATTAATAACTAATTTCCACATTGATTAGCAAATCAGTCTTCATTCCAGTGATGTTGGTGAAAAAAGAAGTTGCTGTCTTTACATACGGATTATGAAACAGTTGTACTGGATGTAGCTTATATCATCGCTGTTTCTCCCTGAGTGACCCTGTTGAGCATGATAACTCTCTTTAGAATGTTGAAACTGGTCATTTAGACAGTTTTTGAGGCAACTGAAATATTAACTACAACGAAGCTGAAACTTTTACATACATCAAGATTTGTAAGATATGTTAGACACAGGCCAGTTATGATACACAGTACAGATTCACGAATAAGAGTTTTTGCCGTTGCCTTGAGTTTCTCAACCAGGGGACACACACACACACACACACACACACACACACACACAATAAATATATATATATATATATATATATATATATATATATATATATATATATGCAATAAGCTGGAATATATAAGATCTTTCTTGAAGCAGAGAGTTAAAATATCACTTGCATTATTGCACAGCATACAAGTGCTGCTGCAAAAATAAAAGTTGAGAATAATAGGATGTCACATCCTGTTACATGTTCCAATTGTGCAGAAAATTTTTCATTTGTGCTGACAGTATGCGATTCATGTGTACATCCGTGTACAGTTTCAGTTGAATATGAAGAGATTGGTGCAGTACTGTAAAGTTCTGAATGAAATACAAATAATGGAAGAAATAAAGGTAAACAGTTGCCATATAGTTGAGGAGCTAGAAATTTATGTATTTAAAAAGGGCAAATTGACTGTAATAAACTAGTGGAAGAAGGTTGTTATGTAGATTTGCTGCAGTGGGAGAGCATACCCTGTAATGTCTGCCGTTTAAAAATTACCCTTTCTCTGCAGAAAAGTAGCAGGTAAAGTCTCGTGGTAGCGTTCTCTCTCCCCACGCACGGGGTCCCTGGTTTGATTCCCAGTGGGGTCAGGGACTTTTCCCTGCCTTGAGATGACTGGGTGTTGTTGTGTCATCATCCTCATCATCCAGCCATCCATCCATCCCCATTACAGTTGGAGGAAGGCAATGGCAAACCATCTCCGCTAGGACCTTGCCTAGTTGGCGGTGCTGGTTTCCCACATCGTCCACTATGCTCCTTGGAGTATGGGACTGCATCATCATCGTCATCATCATCAAGATAGAAATATAATCACACTACTGCTGAACTTTACAGAATGAAATGGCAAAAAAGAAAAGAGATTGTGCTACAGTGGACATCCAAAGATAATGAAAGTAGTTTAATACGATAATTATCTTGTACACGGAATGTGAGAAGTTTGATCCAATTTACACTCACTCATGTCAAGTTGAAGAGAGATTTATCAAATGTATGTGAATCTTGGAACATGCACTTGTTTGTTACTTTTATGGAATGGGTACCTTTCGTAATACAGATAAACAAACACAACCAGTCATATTTGAGAAATATTTTGTAGGACGTCTGTGCCTAGAAAACTACTTCCTGCTACATGAAAGTTTTTGGTTATTCAGTTGATATATCTAATGAAGCTTGCAGAGTTAAATCCAATGCGAGGTTATTGATCAGTTACACCGGGTAATTAAAAAGTATTACGGAATAATGTAGATAGAGAGGTACAAATTGACACACATGCTTGGAATGACATGAGATTTTATTAGAACCAAAAAAATACAAAAAATCAAAAAACGCCCGACAGATGACACTTCATCTGATCAGAATAGCAATAATTAGCATAACAAACTAAGACAAAGCAAAGATGATGTTCTTTACAGGAAATGCTCAATATATCCACCATCATTCCTCAACAATCGCTGTAGTCGAGGAATAATGTGGTGAACAGCACTGTAAAGCATGTCCGGAGTTATGGTGAGGCATTGGCGTCGGATGTTGTGTTTCAGCATCCCTAGAGATGTCGGTCGATCACAATACACTTGCAACTTCAGGTAACCCCAAAGCCAATAATCGCACGGACTGAGGTCTGGGGACCTGGGAGGCCAAGCATGACGAAAGTGGCGGATGAGCACACGATCATCACCAAACAACGTGTGCAAGAGATCTTTCACGCGTCTAGCAATATGGAGTGGAGCGCCATCCAGCATAAACATTGTATGTTCCAGCAGGTGTTTATCAGTCAGGCTGGGGGTGATGCGATTCTGTAACATATCGGCGTACCCCTCACCCGTCACGGTAGCAGTTACTAAACCAGAATCACACATTTCCTTGAAGAAAAAAGGCCCCATAATGGAAGATGTGGTAAATCCAACCCATAACGTGACTTTCTCATCGTGCAATGGAGTTTCCATGACAGTTCTAGGATTTTCGGTAGCCGAAATTCTGCAGTTGTGGGTGTTGACAGACCCTCGGAGCGTGAAATGAGCTTTGTCGGTCCACAACACGTTACTCGACCATAGTCATCTTCTGACATCTTTTGAAACGCCCACACTGCAAATGCCTTCCACTTCACTAAATCGCCAGGTAACAGTTCATGATGCCGATGGATTTTGTACGGATAGCATGGGAGGGTATGCCTCAGTGCCAACCAAACAGTAATGTATGGAATGTCCGTGTGACTGCACGAACGCTGACTTCCCCGTGCATAGACGAACCCGCTACAATCTCCATTTCTTCCTGAACTGTCTTGGCAGCATTACGCCTTGCGCTCGGTCGGCCACTACAGGGTCTATCGTCTAAACAACCCGTGGCTTCAAACTTTGAAATCATTCTCGCCACAGCTGCATTTGTCAATTGACTTTTACCCATTTGAATACCCCTTCCTATGGTGATAGGATCGTAACGCTGAAGTAGCACATTCCCCATTCTGATAATACAGCTTCACTAAAAGCACCTTCTCAGGTAATGTCAACATGCTGTGACTTCTCGCACGTCTGACTGTCTCTCTCATTACAGCTCCTTTTATACACAATTATCATGCACAGTCACTGAAGTTTTGCTGCCCAGTGCCATCTGTCGGACATTTTGTGAATTTTTTTTTTTGTTCTATTAAAACCCCATGTCAATCCAAGCATGAGTGTCAATTTTTACCTCTTTATTTACATTCCGTGGTTTATTAAGTTTTCAAATTTATACTGACTTTTTGATCACCTGGTAATAACAACTGGAGCAAATGTCTGTCGTCCATCCCCTGTATACACTATGAGACTGCCAATTTTACAAAACTTGGTCCATATGGCAGTGCAGTTCAAACAGAAAGTAGCACAGAAACAAATAATTGTGTGAAGCTAACGTGGCAGGAATAAATGGAAGAATACTCAAAATTCTGCTAATCTGTGCTGAACAGGGGAGGTCACAGTGCATTTTCATAGCAGTCTGAAGAACATTTTATGTATGAGCCAAAGATATTCATTGGAAATAGACAGTTCTGTGCATTACAAATTCTTTATTGAACACCATGCTTAGCTGACTTCAATGGCAGCATCACAGTATGAAGTCACAGTAACACACAAAACAGAATGTTATTGAGAATATTGTAGGATAACTTTTATTTGTAATTTTTTTTTAACTTCCCTTTTTGTCTCTCCATTGTGTTTTCGTGTGTTGGCTTATCAAAATTGCCCTCTGATAGTGACTGTGACACTTTGCTTCACTGCTGAAGTTATTCCTTTGTACCTCCATTCTAACAATGTATTCTTAGAGTTGTAGTAATGAATGGAAACCTTTTTCAAAGTAATCAATGTGTAAGGCTTCTTCAGTGCATATAACATTTCTTCCATATCATGTCGTGTCAGATCACTTGAGGTTGCCAATAGAAAGATTAAAACAGCTCCAATGAATATAGATATATGTGATGTTCACATCTTTAGTACCTTTGAAACATTTCTAATATCCAATCTTGTTCTATTAAAGCACTACAAAATTTTGACTGAGTGTATGATTGTGTGAATGTGCAAGAATTTAAATAACGGCAACAGTTTTGCCAAATTGCTTACGTATTTTCTAATGTTAATGTAAGGGAAAGGAAAATAGAGAAAACTTAGAATAATTTAAGGGTGCCACAGGTGTTGGTGATGAATTCTGGTGTCCCAAGTGTTTTTGAAACAAGTTTTGTGCTGATGAACATCAGAGGAAATAATAGTACACAAGCAGTTGTTTGAATATTAATTAAAACCCTACCTGCAGTCTACTTCAGTCCACTGTAGGAAATGAAGCACATTGACATTGTAGCGCATTAAAGATTTGTCCATTATATTCATTGTTGAAGTAATAAGTTGTCCAATGTAGGCTATAAATAAAAATAACAAATATTTTATCCTACTCTTCATCACATTGTCGTTCGTACTTCACACCTTGAATACTTCGAGGGGTTATAAATTTCAATAAACATTCAACTTGCAGTGTTGTAAGACAACGAAAGTCATTTTCGTAGGCATAGGAAAAAGATTGATATGCAGTTGCTGGATTGTTAATAGAACATTTAATATAAATATGCATTTGTAGTCACTATGTACTACTGAATAATGATGTTCTTTACATATAATGCACAAGCAACAGAAATCTTGCCCCTTTCTCCCCATAAAGGAGTCTATGATCATAGTCTCCGTTGAACAGCCGAATGTAAGTATAAAATCTAGACACTACAGAAAACTCCCACTGATAAATGAATTGATATTTTGTTTATAGTTGTCTGATTGTGGAAGTGACACTGAGATGTAAGTATTTTACCAATGGTGTAGTAAGTGCTGTACTGAAATCCTTTGACACATTTTCCGTTCTTTGGTTCACGTTTAAGATGAATTTTTGCCATTCCGCTTCTTTAAATTGTTTTGAAATATGAAAGAATACTTTCTGTGAATTTTAGGTTTTTATAGCCATACTCATCCAGCTCGACATGTTTGTGCATAACTTTACTGTTGTAAAAGATCTTATAATACTTGGAAATTCTTCTAATGAATTATATTACGATGAACAAAAGTAGGAACTTGGAGATTAATTTACCGAGTTGAATGGGATATGTACCTTGTTAATATCCTAGCAATACTGCAGCACTGCCTTTGGATGAACAATGAAAAGCCAGTGAAGATTATAGCTGTACTCAAAAAACAAAGAAAGAAAAAGACGTGAATAGGAAGGAAAACCAAACCCATCAATTTTTGTGACCAAACAATATTGGTGAATAGCAGCCATATCTCCATTATTCAAACTTTGTCATTTTAATATATACAGATTCAAGCTTAACTCTGTGCAATTTTGGACAGTGTTTAGGGATATACACAGTATTCTGGTATCAGATCCCCTTGGCCTCCAATAGCCTAATAGAGTAATTACATTTAATTTGCTTTATTAGCCACTTTTTCTTTGTGTTACACTGGAAGTAACTGCAGAGCAGTACAAATGTTAATGGTGTGTATAGTGTCTTCATTGTTAACAAATCTGTCCCATTCACGTTGGTATTTGATGTTCATAACAGTAATGTCCACCGTACTCTTCGCCCTCAAGTTTGCAAATTGGTGTAACAAACTGAATTATAATTACCTTACTACTCTGTTACAAGCTTCCAGAGACAGTCGATTATACCAGAATACTCACAGAATTTGTTGACGAATTTGGACGGTCTCTCTCTCTCTCTCTCTCTCTCACACACACACACACACACACACACACACACACACACACACACACACACACACACACACACACACACACACGATGACCTCGGATGTTCCATAGTGCTTAGAGCCATTTGAGAGATATTGCAGTGGGTGTAATAGCAGACTCATGTTTGAATCGTGGAATTCCCAAGAAAGCATGACAACTGTGAAAAGGACATTACGAATTTTCATCATCATCTCAAATGATGTACTCATGGATGACATACTGAAAACTAATCTTTCTTCCTCAAGCAAATACTGCATGTCTTTAGTTTTGATAATGTAACTTTTAAATCAGAGATTTCATTTCCTGTGTACTCTTATCTTCTCCTTTGTTGGTTAGGCAGGAGTGAAAGGAGAATGTCACCATGTGAAGGTCCATTCCTGCTCCTATGTTGTTAGTTCAAAGAGTCTGTAAAGATGTGTGTGTTAGCTAGCTGGTTGTAAAGGTGCATTTTATGTCTAATTTCCTCCATCTACACCTTTTTTATGGTAGTCAAAAATTAAACTTTGCTTCTTTTTTCTCGCAATTATAACACACATCACGAACACATGACTGCCCTTAAAACATGTTGTAGATAAAAAGCAAACTTGTTTAAACCAGAGCTCTATAGAGTTGGGGGAAGAAAATATTAGTCTTGCACTTTTAGTAGCCCATATTTTTGTGATCGTATGTGACACAGTTACAATATTGAATCTCTGGAGTGACCATGTTTTTAAGTTTGCATTTTCTATAGGCGAATCCCAAGAATTTCGGAAATCTGTATCAATTGGAGCCAATTTTGTGCATTGTCATCTATTACTTCGTGGCAAGTAGAGTACTGACCATGATTATGTAGTCCCTGAAAGCATTCTGTTGCTGCAAACTTATTGTTTGCTACTAAATTTGGAAATGTGCCGGTTTTCATAGTCACTAACATAATACATCTGGTTCTTGAAGTGGAGTTGAATGTGAGCAGCAAAAGAGGTAAAATAAAGCTGATGGCTTCTTTAATTTAGGATAAAGATTTGATAACCCTGCTTTTAACCCTATCTTCCCCTTCACATGTTTCCAGGGGGGGAGGAAATCCACAGAACATTACAAACGATTGTTTTTTCCATTGATGATCATATGAATGTTTTAATTATTGTAATATAAAAACAAGTTAATGGGACAGTCAGTTAATGTGGAAAGGGTTTGTCTTGATTACTGTACATTGCACTCTTCTAAACACACATGTTCAGCAATTTTTTGGAGCAGATAGGGTGGCTTTATGAAAATCTTACTGAAATGTTCCTTTGCATACATAATAAAATCCCATACTCCATGTTTGTGTGTGTGGAGGAAGAAAGACAGATCTTTTCAGAATTTTTTTCTGTTGGACAATTTTATAAAAAAGTATTAATTCGAGAATTGGGTACTATTGCTAATAAATTCAGGTTCATTACTTTCCATTCTTGTCGCAGTGTCTGAGCTACACCTGTTCTATTCTTAACTGATGATCGGCTGCCACAATCAATGAAATTGTGTGGACTTGTTTACTTCCCCTTTTGCACTTGACATCAGTATGTTTTAAATAGTGTTCTTAAGCAGTGATTACAGAAAAAACTTTTCGTATCTGATATGTTTGTGCTTTTGCATCCTGGTAAATGTCTTTAAGCAATCTAAAGTAAAGGATACTTCACTGAAATTTGTAGTGAATCAATGCATTTTTACATTGATTATCTTTTAATGAACTGAACTTTAGTTAAACTTTATAGGAAGTATTTGTGCTTAAGAGTTCTTACAAGTTCTAACAATCATATCCATGTCCATTGTAACTTTAATTTTAGTCCATGGTTTAACATAGTTTGCTCACTGTTTTACATGCAAGCTCAGAATTCATAGTAATCTTTAGTGTTACATATTAGATTTCCTAACTCTGCACTTGTCACTGCTATACAGATGAACAACATTGTCTTTAAAGCGCACTATGCCTATCACTGCTTTATTTTACTTGAGGATACAGCAGAGACGACACTTAACAAGTGTATGTTATGTAGAATAAATAATAATGATAAATAAAAATCCCGTAAGTAGTAGATTGACAGTTTACATATTGAGTACAGAATAATGGCTACAAATGCTTTTGTTGGATGCATTAAGTGGACGGATCTATTGTTAGATACATAGACATATTTAAAAATAGATTATAATTGTGTAAATTAGGTATTAAAACAGTGATCGCTAACTGAAGACAATTCGTAATTTTTTTTATGTTTCCAGATTGTGACACAGGTAAAGGGGTTAGGGGTACACGGTCCAGGCAACTACAAGCTTCGCTCATCTGTGAATTCTTAGCTCTCCTGGCATTCAGCATTTGATTTTTTTAATTTTATTTTTGTGAATATTAATATATCTACTGCCATGAGCATATACTTGAAATAGACAAGTAGCCAAAAGTAGCAGTACTTCAGCCTGCAGTCCTGCATGTGGTCTTAATATTGTTTTGGATGCTTAAGTCCAAGTACAGTGAAAGAAGAAAAAGTGTAGTGAAAGATCATTCCAATTCAAGTACACACAGTCTCCCCCACTACATATCTTTCCCACACTTTCATATTTCTCCTATATGCAAGATAACATTATCAGTTCAAAGTGCACAATTTCATTTGATGCTCTCAAGCTTCATCAAAAACAAATGAAATGTGTTACACTTGTAGAACTTCATTTGTGACTTCTTTTGTGTTGATCATAATTAATTACTTTGATAGGACTATGTTGTGCGTTATCTTATTGTACTTGGCACTGTCTGTCTGCACATGGTTTTGAGCAGAATTCTCAACTTTAATCCATTTTTAAAAAAATAAGTTATTGGGGATTAAATTTCTTCGAAAGTATTGATTCGTTTTAATAAATACCGTATACAGAAGACAATTCACAGCTTAGGTTTTGGTCACAAAAACTTGTACATAATAAGCAAAAGTGGGGTCAGAGAAAATAGGGGGGTGGAGGGTGACTGCATAAATTTTAATTATGCTCTTATTTATACTTCATGTAAATGCTGCACTTTCTAATATCAGTGCCAAGTAATAACCCAATGTAGTGTTAGGATCTTTTTAGTGACAGGGTACAATACCCCTAAGTGAATGTGACGTGTCACTGCAAAAGACCGCAGTAAAAGAGAGGTACACCACCATGTAGTATTCATTTTAATTATTTATCAAATGCAGTAAATGATATTGTTAGGCAGACACTCATTCATTGTGCTAAGCAGCAGTTTGTAATGTAACACAAATAATTTTACTTGTCATATTTAGGGAAAACTTCCAGGGACAAGCTAGAGTAATTGAACACTTTTTTGCTAACACGTGTGACAGATTTACAAAGTCCACAGTAGCCACATATGATTAGTACAAGTCATCTATTCACAGACACAAGAATAAGATTTTCAACTTGCACTAGTCTTTAGACAATCTTATTTTCTGGAAGAACTACAGATATAATAATGCCTTAAAAAAGAGGGCGGGAAGTTAAGTATTTAACATCGAATATGTGTTACATATACTGTAACTGTAATTAAATTTACTTGAAATAGAGATTTAGGCAAGCACATATCCATAGTGAAATATACAACATAAATTTGATGTACTCAAAAGTAAGAGTAAATTATTTGAAATGTCATGATTAGTACTGCAAAGCAGAAATTTTGAAGTGAAGTGACTGTTAACAAGGAGTTCATTTTCAAGGAGACATTTTGTTCGCATAGTCAGAAATTTGCCCAAAACCATTATTTAATGAATAAAATGAAAACTTGAAGTATTTATAATGAGAAAAGAAGTTCAGCTTGTGTCTTCGTGTTGTACACTTGGATCACAAGCTATAACACTTTGAGTGTCATAAATGTTTTTAATGCACACATAATTGACTGCAGGTTGTTAATTTTGCCAGCTTTGATTGGTGTGTACGCATGAGCGCAAGCGTGCGTGCATGCGGTTATTATTATTAATGGTGTCCCACCACCAATAGAAAAGGTTACTTAATGATATTTACATGACACAGAACATACTATATAAACATATTGTTTGCTATTTGAAATGAATGAAATGTTGTCACAGTCCAGGAATTTCATTGGACCATTCTGGTAATAAAATCTATTGTGTAAATGTCATTGCACAGTACTAAAAGAATGGCATACTGAATGTGCCATAATGTGTCCCATGAAATTCCGAAATTGTGGGTTTTTGTTGCAGCTACAAGACACCAGTCTGCTGTATAATTACTAAACACGTACTAGAAATATCAGAGTATGTTAAGCATTATGTGTAGTTTAAGGTATTAATGGCTTACCTGGCTTCCCCAATTGTATTTTCATTATCTCTTACCTATAATGGAAGAAATCAAAACTGAATTACATACCATAAAAAATTGGCAATATCTTCAGACTGTGTTCTCTTTGGGAAATTGACATTTGTGTTAAAATATTAAAAATTATTTTCTTATAAATTATTTTCTCAGATCTGTCCAACATAAATCAAGAAGAGCATTACTTGACTTCATATGGTTATACATAGTATAAACATTGATGCATTTTATTTATCACGATAAAACATTTTAAAGCATTCCTTATACCTTTGTAATCGTGACGACTTGAGTATCTAATACTTATGCTTTGCTCCTTGTGATTTCTTTATTACCTACTGATGCAACTGTCATATGAAAATAGACAATCTTCTTTCTCACATACTGTTAGGAAATATATTGTTGACTATGAATATTTTCAGTACTTCATCTTTATTCTTCTTCCTAACTTTTTGTGTGTGTTAAAAATCAGAAATGAATACTGGTACAGTATTTGGTAAAAACTTTACTTTTCAATTCTTCATGGAACATATAGTTGAAACTATATTTGTGTGATTGGAGATTAAGGATAAAACAGTTTGCGGTTTTTCCCGCCCTCACATCATTGTGCCATCATTCCTTACACAGTCCAGTATTTCCTTGTTGTTGTAAGCTACTGTAGGAATACCAAAGATTTTGGCTGAACATTTTTCAGATCAAATTGTCTGGTGATACTGAAAATGTAGTGTTGTTATGGTGCTGTAATTTCAGTTTACATCAAAAATATCTAAGTGTTTTGTGCAGTACACAAGAGTGATCATAGGCTGCTTATGTACTTATAATTGAATGGTAGAACAGGATCAGTATCAACTTGAACACTAGCAAGAGTTGGGGAAACCATGTATGTCATTTGGAGCAATTTTTGTAGTGCTATGCAATATTCATGAGAACGTAATACTTCCAGGATCAGCTTATGTAATTGAAAGAGCCTGTATTCATTGTTGTTTTTGCTATTTGTAAGTTTCCTAGCTTGGGGAAGTGATAACATTCGGTGTTGCCTAGTGTCCATCTGTTTTCTTGATTTTTTTCCTCTTTTTTCTGTGTTGTTCCATGGTTAGAGTTGCGCCTAGCCTAGCCCTGGTGTTTTCAGCGATGTGGTGATCCGGTCAGGGGCCAACATGACACTGGCCGCCTGCTATTCCCCTTGGTAAAGGTCAATTTAAACCTTGAGTCACCATGACTTTTTCCTGACATCAGACGTAACAGACATTCAATTTTCTCATGAAAACATAAATAATTTTGTAACAGAATGCCTCTATTTCTTTTTAACTTATTTGTATAACAATGTCTGTAGCCGTTTTATGTCAGGATTTTGATAAGATTTTTTTTTATTATTATTATGCAAGACTCCTCAAAACCATGTACAGCTATCTTGTGTTAATATTAGTTATATGTTGTTTTGTGTTTGTAGTAGATCTAAAGCTGAATGAATGTGTGTTAGCTATTGAAGCTACAGTTTTAAGCTGTACCACTGTAGAATTTTCAGCTGTTGAATTTCTTCCTAGTTCACTTGCAATCCCTTCAAATATTTTTGTGATATCATACCATGATTACTTACACAAAAGCAAGTTGCCTTTCTTTTCTTCTCTTGTAAGATTTCAAAAAGAAAGGTACTGATCTAACATGAAATAGATCATGATAAATAAGACTGAAGTTGCATGTGCACATTTGTGTCAACAGGCGAAAGCTTGGGAGAATGGAAGACATTTAACCCTTGCTCGTGAGAATATATAAATCAGTCAATTTTAACAAAATTTGAAATTTTCTGACATTTTAAAACTCTTCACTAGATCAGGATTGGGACCTAGATCTATGCCTTTTTCAGGCACCTATCTATTGACTAAGCCAGCTGAGCATACCCTGTACATTGACTGGAACCTACAGTCAAGAATTATCTCTTTCCGAATCTCAAGAGATGTCTCCAGCACTTTTTGGTGGAATAGCATCATTGAGAAAGAGACGATGTAACGGAGACTGGCTTAGTTGCAGCCTGGGGATTGTTTCCAGAATGAAACTCTTACTTACATAATAGTGTTACTGCTTGATAATTATATGTGTGTTCTTGACTGAGATTCAGACTTCTAATTTATGCCATTTGTGGACAACACACCTCCAGCCAAGTTACTGGAGCAAGCTTCGTGGTGTAAATCAGTTGCAGTCTGCCAAACATCTTTCTTTTAGAGTGCAACCTTGGGGTGTGCTCAGTTGGCTCAGTTGTTAGAGCACTGCCTATGGAGGCAAAGATTTACATTTGAATCACAGATTTTAAAACAGTTCCATTTTTGAAAGAAAATCCATTTTAATTGTAAATTGCATGTTTTGTCGCACACACAATGTAGAAAGACCTGAAAATAAAGTTAAGTTAATTTTTAGATGTTTATGGTCAGTAATGTGCAGTTTCTTACAAAAAAGTGTGGGTTGAATTAGATCAAAAGCTTTGCTTCTTATTGAGATACTCTCCTATCACAAATCTTCTTTCTAAGGGAAGAAAAATTGTGTTGAAAAATTTTACAAGATTCAGATTTCCATTTTTAAATGGGGCTTGATATTATATCAAATTTCCATAACAGTGACAAGTTTTGTAATTACTGGCTTAGCATACCGTGTTAGGCATATTTAGTGGCTAACATAGGACCTTGTCTTTTTGCTTAATTGATTGGTGTGTAATTCTGTTCTCTGTCTTGTTATAGGAGAGGATGGCACTGACTTCATGTCAGCACTTGTCTATAATATAAATCAAACTGGGACCCTGGTAACAGGTAAGTTCTAAAGTCTGCTTCAACACAATTTCATTAAGTACAACGTATTTACAATTACATCACAGAAAATAATGGTTCCTGACTCCTGGAAATATACAGAACAAAAAACTTCTGGATATGGATTCCTCATTATCAGTACACTATTCTATATGTTTGCTGAATAACTCTCACATCAGTGCTGCAGAATGCAGTTTGTAGATTTGACTGGAAGCACACGGGTACGAACTATGCCCTAGGTGAACCCATATACTGTCACGTTTGGGGTTTGTTCACTGAAAACACAATGGTTGGTCAAATAGTGAGCAGAGAGTCCCACATTAGGCAGACAGGGAAATAATCTGCGATAGCCAAACATCGTCAGTAGGTTACTCCAAAGTCCAAATCCCAGCCCAGGAGAAAACCACATAGCACTGGGTCATCAACTCATCACTAGTAGACATGATAGAGAGATTGCTTTAAACATCAGCTAGTTGACAAGTGATACCCAACAGCCCGTGGCAGCTCTTAAACCTGCCGCAGGTGTTTAGTAACCATCAGTCTATGTATTCTTTCGCACTGCGCCTAGTGACTTCATCATGAATACGTGTAATTTTATTGAGTGATCCATCAACATGTCTGATGGGCGTACAAGATTAACCTTCATGTAAAAACTCTTTATCTTGACATTTCTTCTTTGCCGAATGCTAGCAATTTTTTGATGTCATCATGTCTTACTTTCTTTTTCTTACATCTTAAAATAATTGTAATATGGTAGTTACTATTGCTTATATTACGCTGCTTTGTTTCACCCTTTAGCAACAATGTTGTTGTTAAAATTATGCTTCAAGCAGTTGTGTTACATTGCCCAATCACAATAATGTGACTTGGGACTGATGTATAGTCGTTTAACTCCTCTCTGTGTTCATTTTCTATAGTTTCCGCGTATGCCCCAGTTGTTTTATGCGCCCTAAAGCAAAACAAACAATAATGTGACCATTGCCAGTGTTGGATGTCATCGTGCAATAACCTCGGATAGATGGCTTGTGGATATATCTGACATCCAAAAGGACTTTTGGGTGAATGGTGGAAGCATTTCCAAAATTGCTAAGTTTGTAAACTGTTCACATTCTGCTATTATTAAAGTATACTCTGCACAGCAGAATGACAATATACAAAATTGGAGTTAGTGCAACTGTGCTGTACCACAAACCATAGATGACGGGTGAAGGAAAATTATGGAGAAGTGTATTGGCAAATAGTTTTGCAGCTGTTGAACAACTGACTGCTCAGATGAACCAAGGCGCTGCCAATAGTATCGTCTCAATGATCATTCAGCAGATATTGTGGTGTATGTGCCTCCACAGGTGCCTCATTCATACCCCCATGCTGACTGCTGTTCATAGGCAAAGGAGGCTGGAATTTGCATACCAGTACTGCAACTATACGTCCACAGAGTGCGGCCAGGTGGCCTTTTATGTGAATCACATTTTATGCGACATTGAACAAATGGCTCTTGGTGTTTACGGCTTGAAACATCTGAAAATAAACATTGTTGGGAGGATCCAGGCCAGAGGAGGGAGTTTTGTGGCGTGGGGAATGTTTTCTTGACATAACCAGCTTGCTATTGCTATTCTGGAAGGCAAAATGAATCAGCACAAGTTTCCGTCTATCCTTGAATCATCATTTAGTAGATTCTCAGGATAGTTCAGTTTTTTCAGTATCTCCGACATCCTCCCACAGATTAGACAAATGTGTGATTATTCATGCTGCTATTCTCTTTCTCAGTTCAATATCCTCTAGCAATCCTTCTTGGTACAGTTCCCACACAGTTAATAATTTGTAAGGAATCTCCTTTTGTAGACTGATTACACTTCCCCAGTATTCTACCTATAAATCAGTCTGCCACCTGCTTTACATAGGACTGAGCCTATGTGGTCATTCCATTTCACATCCCTACACTCAGGTATTTGCATGAATTGGCCTATTACACTACTGACTCGATGATATTGTAGTCATAGGAGATATAATTTTTTGTGAGAAGTGCTCAATTTTAGATTTTAACATTCAAAGCAAGTTACCAGCCTGTGCACCACTTTGAAATCTTGTCCAGATCTGATTGAATATTTATGCAGCTTCTTTCAGACAGTACTTCACTATAGACAACTGCATTATCTGCAAGAAGTCTGAGGTTACTTTTAATATTGTCTACAAGCTCGTTAATATACAACATGAACAGCAAGGGCCCCAACACACTTCCCATGGGCACACCTGAAGTTATTCCTACAGCTGATGATGACACACCATCTCTAAGATAAGGTGCTGCTTCCTCCGTACCAAAAAGTCCTCAATCCGGTCACACATTTCACTTGAGACCCCATACGATCGCACTTGTGACAAGAAGCATAGGTGTCGTAATTAATGAATCTCTCACTTTTTTGGAATGAAGAAATATTACATCTACCTGACTGCCTTGAACCAAATCTTTCAGTGTATGTAAAAAAAAAAGAAAAAAAATTGAGTTGGAGTTCACAAGATTGTTTTTGGATTCCATACTGGGTGGCATGGAGATACTGGGTGGCATGGAGGAAATTGTTCTGTTAGAGGTGTCTGATTATGTTTAAGCTCAGTATATGTTGTTAGATTCTACAATGAATCGATGTCAAAGATATTGGGAGGTAGTTTCATGGATCAGTTCTACTACCCTTGTAGAAGTGTGTGACCTGTGCTTTCTTCCAAGAACTGGGCACAGTTGTTTCATTTATTTATTTTTTTGAGGGGGGGGGGGGGCGGTGGGGGCAGGGGAGCATCTGCTATTTAGAAAAGGAGCTAGCTCAGTACAAAATCTGATAGGGATTCCATTGGGCCCAGGAACTTTGTTCAATTTCAGTGATTTCAGCTGTTTCTCAACACTACTGACACTTAACACTGATTTCACTCACCTTTAGTGCTATGAGGATTAATTGGAAATATTATCCTTAATTTTCCTGTGTAAAGGAACATTCGAAGATTAAGTCAAGCACTTCAGCTTGTGCATTGCTACCCTCAGTTTCAGTTCCTGTCTCATTTGCTAGGGACTGGACACTAACTTTGGTGCCACCAAGAGCCTTTACAAACAACCAGATTTTCCTTTTGGTTTTGTAAAAGATAATTTGACAGTATTCTGCACAGTAGTCATTAAAAGCTTCAGACATTGCTCTTGACAGCCAAATGAGTTTCATTCAGCATCTGTCTGTAGCGCTGTACTTTTACTCCTGTTATGCAGTAATCCCTGTTTCTTTAGAAATTTATTTATAGTAGCTGTAGACCATGGAGGATCCATCCAACAAACTTTTGTGCTGGTTATCTATTCAGTGAATGGTCAATTATTCTTTTAAACTTGAACCATAGTTCCTCTGCATACTCCTTCCCTGTGCTGAAAGTTTTATAGTTTCTCATTGAGGTGTGACATGACAGATTTTTTTCTTTTTTTAATCCAATGTACTAATATATATCAATGGTAGGCAATTAAAACCTCATAACTCCAGCTGTGTGTGAAACTCTTAATTCCAGTAACTCCATAATCAGAGAGAAATTTGAAAGTGCATGAATTTCTCTAATCTGTCAATAACTAGGCTTCTACTGTGCAGTTACACATGTTGCAACTTCTTGTATCACTTTATATACACTTATGCTCATAAATTAAGGATAATGCTGATACATGGTGAAACAACACTATGGTGGGCGGTTTGCGGGTTTAAATCACCTCAGGGTATGAACATGTAGTGCATTTGGCCTGTGGCCGTCGCACAGTGGTGCTGGCAGCAGCCCACATACGCAGAGGTGTGTTGGTGCTTGTCAGAGTACGGTGCAGCAAGTAAGTGTGCAGATGTTGTCAGACGTGCTAATGGTGACTGTGTGTTGAAAATGGCTCAAAGAACACACATTGATGAAGTTATGAGGGGTAGAATACTAGGGCGTCTGGAGGCTGGTCAAACACAGCAGGTCGTAGCACGGGCCCTCCGTGTGCCACACAGTGTGATCTCAAGATTATGGCAACGATTACAGCAGACAGGAAATGTGTCCAGGCACTACAGTACAAGACATCCACAGTGTACACCACTACAAGAAGACCGATATCTCACCATCAGTGCCCGCAGACGGCCAGGGAGTACTGCAGGTAGCCTTGCTCGGGACCTTACCGCAGCCACTGGAACAGTTGTCTCCAGATGACTGAACAGACATGGTTTATTCGCCCGGAGACGTGCCAAGTGCATTCTACTGACCCATGGTCACAGGAGAGCCTGCAAAGACTGGTGTCAAGAACACAGTACGTGGTCATTGGAACAGTAGTCCCAGATTATGTTCACGGATGAGTCCAGCTATAGTCTGAACAGTGATTCTTGCCAGGTTTTCATCTGGTGTGAACCAGGAACCAGATATCAACCCTTTAATGTCCTAGAAAGGGATGTGTATGGAGGTTGTGGTTTGACGGTGAGGGGTGGGATTATAATTGGTGCACATACACCCCTGCATGTCTTTTACAGAGGAACTGTAACAGGTCAGGTGCATCGGGACGTCATTTTGCACCAGTGTGTCCGCATTTTCAGGGGTGCAGTGGGTCCTGCCTTCCTCCTGATGGATAACAACATATGCATATGGCCCCACAGAGCTGCCATTGTGGAGGAGTACCTCGAAACATAAGATATCAGGCGAATGGAGTGGCCTGCCTGTTCTCCAGACCTAAACCCCATTGAACGCGTCTGGGATTCTCTCGGTCGAAGTATCGCTGTAAGTCTTCAAACCCGTAAGACACTTCAGGAGGTCCGACAGGCACCGGTGCAAGAATAGGGGGTAATACCCCAGCAGCTGCACGACCACCTGATCCAGAGTGTGCCAACCCGTTGCGCGGCCTGTGTACGTTTGTGCATGGTGATCATTTCCCAAATTGTTGTCGGGGTACATGCGCAGGAAACAGTGGCATTTTGTGGCACATGTGTTTCGGGGCGGTTTTCTCGACTTATCACCAATACTGGGGACTTAAAAGCTATGTTGTGTGTGTTCCCTATGTGCCTGTGCTATTAGTGCCAGTTTTGTATATTGCCACGATGTGTGGCACCACATCCTTAACTTATGAGAATGAGTGTAGTTTTTTAAGAAATCGTTCTTACGCTACTTGCAAAATTTAACAAAATGGAGTTACAAAGTTTTCATGTCCTATTATTGATATCTTTCTCTTGTTTTAGTTTTTCTTTGTACTTTGCTGATAATTGTTGCCAGTTTTGATGTGGACATCCTCAAAGAGGGCAGATCTACTTGTTGCCATTAGATCCATTATATTTCCATCATGAGTGGGTTTCCAACAATCTGCACTAGGTAGTTTTTCAGAGAAGGCTTTTAGTAATGTTTCACAGGATGTCGTTTCATCCCCACCACAAACAAAACATGAAGATACCAACAATGTATGGTCATGTATTTGTTTGAAACTGCAAAATTTCGGATTTCCTTCTGGATTTACAGGACTTCAAAAAGTCATTAAATATCAAAAGTGGGCTAATATTTTTATATAATTTTGTGTTGCTGTTATTTTAGGAATGGTAATGGAGATTTTCTAGGATAAAAAAGGCAGCATAAACAAATGGGACTAATATCACTCTGTACCCAATTACAAGTAGAACAAGTAGCTCAGAACCATATCAGTTAATAACAACAGAAGTCAACTATTTAATGACTGAAGATGATACAGAAATGAGTATCCTGAACGCTTAATGTTAACAACACTTATAGATTAGGCCTTAGGCTGGTTCCCACTGGCCAACTGCAGCCTACAAGGCTGTATGAGGAGCAATTTATGTTCATGGGACATGTGATCAGCATATTGCCAATCCCTCCAAATGTTGTTGCCTATAGACAAATCCTTATGAAGCCACTGCTTCTTTATTCAATCAGCTCCTCATTTGTACTCACAAGGGCCGAGTTGACAGCCTATTTTGGGTACCACATGAGATACTGGGAATCCAACCCTGGTCCTTCAGCACTGAAAGCAGCGATGCTAACCATTCAACTACGGAAGAAGTCCACTATGGAATATTTAGTGCTCGAGTATCTGATTTCCATTACTCAGCTTTTAATCCTGGTTTTAGTTATGTATCAAACATGTGCCATTGTTACTTTTCACACATGCTGGAATCTCTGTATTGAAATCTGTTTAGTGTATGAAAAGTGGTCCAGGCTATTTTTACCCTAGTAACTAACTGTTGTTTGAAGTGCCGTAAAAACTAAAATTCATCTGTGGATTCCAAGATTTCATTGGTACTTTCTATTATTTTATTTTTGATGTGTTATTTTAGTCTAATTCTGATTGATTTCTGGCCTACTTTTGGATTTGATCTGTCAAGTTGCTCCTTGCATTTTTTAAGTTCTTCTTCATTAGAGGCAAATAGTGCAACCCTATCTGCCTAAGTCTTGTATTGCATAAACATGTATCCTTTCTGAAAACATTCTCTACTGCTGCTGATATCTCCTTATTTAATATATTGTACATCTCATCTAAGGGGCTTAAGCCTAAGTTATTTTTTTCCATCTTGTGAAGTACAATAATTATACAACTCATTCAAATAATAAAATACACAAAACAGGACTTGGCCCCTAATAAATCTTCTTACACAATAATTAAAATTTTATATTCTGAAAGACTTTCTTTAATGTTTTGCAGTCAATTTATTTGAAACAGTGTTTCATTTCGCACTATAAGAAAGAACCATACGTGAGATAATTCAGGAATGGTACTCGAAGAAAGTTGGCTTCCAGAAAACCGCACAGAATAACTTAAGCAGAATTTTATGTATCTGCCTTCAGTGAAACACAATGTTTTTTGAACACATGACATGTTTCAACACTGGTCTACTACCTCCTGTAGGCTTGACATTATTTCTCAATTTATGTTGTTTATGTCTTAAGCTTACAAAACATCATTGTTCAGTAAATTGCAGACTGACATCACATGTTTTATCATTGTAACTCCCCATGTATCTATGTCAAAGTCACCACAGAGAAAAATATTCGGTTAACTTAGTTGTAGAGTCTATTTTTGAAACTAATATTGTGCCAAGAGCTGCTTACTAATTTTGCATTCTTTATGTGGGTGGGATATGATAAAACAGTTGCCCTAAGTACAACTACTCCCATGTCCCCTCTAAACAACATTCCATACGGCTGCACATGGTCACTTGATGCCCCACTTCACAGAAAATTCCAAGCAGAAATGTTATGAGAGGTCTCTGAGCAGAACAAACACCTAGCACAGGCTTGCTACATCGTCATAACTATTGGTCTGCAGTAACATTTGTCTTTTGGCACTCTCTGGCAACAGTTCAAACGAACCTGTGTCTATGAGGTAGCAGTTAAATATTATGAATGGTGGTTTGAGAAGTGTGAATTTTCTTTTAAGTAAGATGAATTATGCTGTGTGAGAAAGTGCAATGAATTTCTGAAATCAAAAAGCTTTTGAATTATTTAAAACTTTGAGGACCAGCCACTTAGAAAAGTTTCCAGCTCAGAAGATCAGACGTTTTTGTTGTCATTTAAAATTTTACTGGCCCATTTGTGTTTGAGATATCCTGAAGGGTAACACATACAAAAAGACCAATATTATACATGAAAGCTTAGATTTTCTTGTAGCTATACTAAGTTTAAAACATGAACTTTTTCTGTTTGGTGCTTTTGCACTACTGAAGAGTGATTTTGCTATTTGCCGACAACATCCTGTGTCCTATGCTCTGAATACCGAATATCTGCTGTCGTTGGCTGTCTAGATAATGTGACGCGAGCTATGAGTGGCTGAGAAAAGCACATTGCAATCTCGGTTTCAGTACTTTGGAGACTAACGTGCTGTGTGATGGAATTTGTGTTTATATTTTCTTAATATGAAAATATATAGTGTACATTTTGCTGCACATCAAAGATCTTTCCAAAACACATTATTTTTTACTGAGTTTTGTTTCCTAAAGTACCAGGAAGTTCCATGCCGGCGAATAACACACTTACCGTTCAAAGGATAGATACAATTTACAGTTCAGAGGGAAAGTATACTGTATTTTCACCCAAGAGGAAGTATGTTCTTAATTTGGAAAAATCCAGGAATTTTCTTTTTTGTTTGATCACATATACAGCCTGTCACAGTATTCTCTTATTGAAAGTCTGCAGTTCTATGTACATTTCAAAAACTAAATGAGTTTGTCATTTTTTATTCACAGTTTCGTCATGCCAATCCCGTTGAAGAATATTGCATTTCCAGCACGTGTATTTCACTTTGACATTGTCTAAAATCCAAAGAAAATTATGTGCAACAGCAGTGTTAATAATGAATTAGTGCTCCACTGCTTCTTGAATTACATATTTACTCGTTTCTTTGCTTTACACTGCTTATGTGAATTGCAACATAAAAATGATTAAAGCAAAGAGAATCCTAGCATACTGGTTATTCCCCAACTCTGTTTGGGAATTCTTTTACCTTTAGACTTGTTTGCATGAGCAGAAGGGGACTAATGACCCTGTAGTTTTGTCCATTTACACTGCAAACCAACCAAACTGTGCACTTTGATGTAATGAACAAAGCATGTTACCAGTTAACAGCAGTATTTCACAAACCTTGACTTCACAGTATAGAACTTTGCTCTTGGACATTAAGCGCATGCCATGGGATGAAACGACTGATCAACAACTGATGCACATGAAATTTAAAAGCAATCAGTGGAAGAGCCAGGATGGACTGTAACAGTATTATGTAAAAGAAAATTGCTACTCACCATGTACCTGAGATGGTGAGTAGCACACAGACACAACAAAAAGACTGTCACAAGTAAAGCTTTCGGCCAGTAAGTCTTCGTCAAAAATAGACGACAGACCACACACATGCTCACACATAGGCATGAGCGCTCACGCGCAAGCCAATGCAGCTCTCACGCACACACAACTGCAGTCTCAGGCAAGTGAAGCCACGCTGCAAGCAGCAGCACCATTACATGCTGGGAGTGGCGACTGGGTGGGGAGGGGAGGAGTAGGGTAGGGGTGCCAGACAGTAAACTGCTGCTGGGGAGTGTGCAGGGACAATGTGGAGAGAGGGTAGGGCAGCTGTAAGTACAGTCAGGAGGTTAGCAGATGGTAGGGGAGTGGCGGGCATGGGGGGTTAGCGGTAAAGGAGAGAAGTAAAAAGACTGAGTGCGTTGGTGGAATGAGGGCTGTGTAGTGCTGTAATGGGAACAGGGAAGGGGCTGGATGGGCAAGGACAATGAATAATGTTGGTTGAGGCCAGGGGCATTACGAGAACATAGGATATATTGCAGCAAAAGTTTCCACCTGCACAATTCAGAAAAGCTGGAAAGGATCCATAGGCTCTGAAGCAGTCATTGAAATTAAGGATGTCGTGTTTGCCAGCATGCTCAGCAACAGGGTAGTCCACTTACTCGTGGCCACAGTTTGTCAGTAGCCATTCATGTAGACGGACAGCTTGTTGGTTGTCATGCCCACATAGAATGCAGCACAGTGGTTCCAGCTTAACTCATAGATCACATGACTGGTTTCACAGGTAGCCCTGCCTTTGTTGGGGTAGGTGACGTTTGTGACTGGACTGGAGTAGGTGGTGGTGGTAGGTGGATGTAAGGGACAGATCTTGCATCTAGGTCTATCACAGGGGTATGAGTCATGAGGTAAGCTGTTGGGAGCAGGGGGTTGTGTAGGGATGGACAAGTACATTGTGTACGTTTGGTGGACAGCGGAATACCACTGTGGGAGGGATGGGAAGGATAGTGGGCAGGACATTTCAGGACATGTGAGAAGTAGTTGAAACCCTAGCAGAGAATGTAATTCAGTTGCTCCAGTCCTGGGCGGCACTGGGTTATGAGGGGAATGCTCCTCTGTGGCTGGACGGCAGGACTTTGGGAGGTGGTGGAAGACTGGAAAGATGAGGTGCAGGAGATTTGTTTTTGTACAAGGTTGGGAGGATAACTATGGTCTGTGAAGGCTTGAGTGAGACCCTCAGTATATTTTGAGAGGGACCACTCATCATTGCAGGCATGACGACCACAGGTTGTTAGGCTTTATGGGAGGGACTTCTGTGTATGGAATGGGTGGCAGTTGTTGAAGTGGATGTATTGTTGGTGGTTAGTAGGTTTGATATGGACAGAGGCACTGATGCAGACATCTTTGAGGTGGATGTCAACATTTAGGAATTTGGCTTGTTGGGTTGAGTAGGACCTGGTGAAGCAATTTTAAAATCTGTATGTTCAGGAGCTCATAAAAATGTTCTGTCAGATTTATGTTACAAATTTCTGTTTGGGATCGATTGCCAGAGTGATGTCTTCCAAATTTGCTTTTTCCCCTTACAATAGGAGGTAGTTGGTGATGATGGTTCTATGTTAGTGAAATTAATGATGTTTACAAGGTAATCTCACTTGGAAGTATGTGGGAAAGAGAAGTACCAGGAAATGCTGACTGTAGAGAAATGATTAAATCTATAGATATAGCGCAAAAGATAATTGCAAAATGATTTACCAAATACATTGATGTATACTGCGTCCAATCTAAAAAGCAAAAGGTATTTGCTAATATTATCACTTGGAAAACACATTTGGTTTTAATCAGGCAAAAGAACAAGGCAGCATTAGAAGTGAACATAACACTATGGACCAGTAGATAGCTATGAATGAAATATAGAATAGAGCAGTGTGTGTGTGTGTGTGTGTGTGTGTGTGTGTGTGTGTGTGTGTGTGTGTGTGTGTGTGTGTGTGTAAGGGGGGGGGGGGAGTCACTTTGTTAGGGATTCATAATTTTTTTTTTTTTTTTACACATTTCTCGATACCTTTTCTACAAAATCTATTAATAAAGCCTATAGGAACAAAGCATTGCTAAAATCCATGAGTATACCGGAGAATATTTGTCACAGCTACAGTTCTACAGTTTCAATTATACCTCAAAAGATACTGAGAAATTCATAAATAGTCTCAGTAGTGCTAGAGGAAGTTTTCAGAACTCTTAACTGAAGGAAAGAAAAATACATTTTAGTGTAACTTACTTGAAGTTTCTTTGTTTTGCTGTTGACATTATAATTTGCCTCTAATGCATATAAATTTCAGCAACTGACTGAAGAATTTATCCACTTAAGCCGGGAATCCGAATACTTATTCAGGGGCTGTGAGTGTTTGTACTGAAGGTAACTCGACTATATACTTGCCATTTGCAGTCATGCACACGAAACTACATTGATTTGCCATCTGTTGGTATCTGGCTGTACTATATCTTCAGTTACATGTAGGGTTATCTCTGCATGTGCACTGTTACGAGTATTATCAGGAATTAAGTGTGTTCGCATGGAAAGAAAAAGAAGTGTAATGTTATATGTGAAATCAAATATTTCAGTGCTCAAGGCATTGGTTGTTTGTGTATCCATTGAAAAGTCAGTAGAATCACATATTAATTTCAGCTGTCTTGCACAGGGTTGAGAAAAATACTGTTTTTATTTGTTTTTTGGATTTTTTCATAATTACGGCTAATGTAGCATTGATACATTCAAAACACTAACTCATTCTTAACAACCAATTCAATAGTGGAAAAACTGGTAAATTAAACAGGCAAAACAGGTTATTAAATTCTCCTGTGCTGGCATCCAGAGCCTTGCACAATTATCACAGTCCTTTGCTTAAGCAGATGGTTGTTAAGACTGTGTCGTCATGGAAAACTTTCTCAAGCACTGCAATGTCATCTGAAAAACTGTGTTAGGAGAGAGGACTTTACAATGCTGTATTAACGATATGCGATTTACCTCTGGCAACTCAGAATAATAATAATAATAATAATAATAATAATAATAATAATAATAATAATAATAATTCTATATTGGAAATTGATTCTCCCTCAAGCTGCTCCAGTAGCAGCAATAGTAATGGTTTACAAGTAGTAAGTCATGGTAGTCAACATTAAACTTAAACTCCACTGAAGAGAAAACGGACTAGCCTGCTGGATTTTGTGATTAAAACCATTGATCAGTGGAATGAACGACTGGATCTACTAAAAGCAAAATTCTTGTATGCTAATAACATAACCTTCAATGCAAATTCAAGTCAAGAATACACACACATGATTCAGGCACTGTGACCTAGTTACATTTGGCCTGATTGCTTCAAATTAAATGAGATATTGCTTGATGATGATTTGGATGTGGCTGATATAAATGTTAAACTTGAGTTAAAAAGAGCATAATCGCATTATACTATGACAAGATACAGCCAACAAACATTCCTACTAAATGCAGTTGATTTAGAAGCCAACCAAAAGACAGCTAAATATTGTGCAGAATCTTTGAAAAATTCAATCAAATTGTCAGAAGATAATTTTCAGAAAGAAGTATTTGCTGTTTGCACTGATGGTGAAAATAGTGATAAAACTGAGGCAGCTTGTAATAGAAGACCTATCTGACTTGTTAACATATGTTTGTTTGACTCATTGCATTAATCTACTGAGAGATGATGTAGGATTTATAGTTGTAATAAAACTTACTGTTGAAGTTCAAAAGTATTTTTCGAACCACCACCAATCACGTCGTTGGATAAAAGAAAAGAATGGTCTTCCACCAGAGCTCCCAAATCCTGTTAGATGGAATCCCCAGCATGATAGCCTATCCACATTTATTTATAATAATTGGAAATATGTAGAAATTGTAACAGAGCACTCTGAAGTAGTCCCTGCTAACAATAGAAAATTCTTGGATAATGTTGTAATTTATAAATATAGAACTCATCTTTTGTGACAACTGTCAGAGATTTGCATTGTCTTGGATCTTCTTCAAATAGACAGCATGAATATTTTGCAGAAGCTGTCAAACTATGGATCAGTCTTTTAGAAAGCCCAGGTATAGCACACTACAAGAATGTAATAAAGAATGAGAGAAATAAGGACTAGAACTCTTTCAATACCTTGCTGATATGTTAGGTCCCAGATTCAGAGGGAGAAGACAACTGCTGAACAGGAAGAAGTTGCAGAAAACTGACTCAAAAAGATGCATCTAGAGTGGATTTAAATTATTTTGCCTCTTAGGATTGATGATTCCAGTTACATTCCTGCCTCTAAGTATTCTGATGCATTTGTAACACAGTTTCATCCAAATAAATGGTGGATGATAATGGGACTGAAAACAGCAAAAAAAGGAAAAGGAAAGTTGCTACCAGGATTTATTACTTTTTGAAAAGCGTTATTTCTTGCCCTGCCAGCACTGCATCCACTGACAGAATTTTCTCCATGTTCAGGTTTGTTTTGTCAAAATTAAGAAATAATTTAAGAGGGAAAAGAGCCGAGAATTTAGTGAAGATCTATAAATTTGTATGTACTTCCAAAACGGACAAGATTGTACTATTCAATCATTAGGATTCTACATAAAGTTATATTTTCTCCCTGGAAGTAAAATGTTAGTGTGTTTCTTATATTGCAAGAAAATTTAAACATAATATTAATAAAACAAATTCTTATGATAGTTAATAGTTGGTTTGTCTCATGTGGCTTAAATTAAAACCACCCTAGTCTTGCAGCAAAACAACTGAAAGATCTCGACAAGAGACTGCAGTATAAGTTTGTTTCAAAGATTGCTTCTAAGTGCACTATGCTAAAAGCCCATTTTAACTGATCAGGCACACTTTAAATGTAATGCAGGTAATTTGTAATAATTCCCAAAATTTTCATTTATCTTTGACAAATAAAGCCTGTGCTGGAACAAATTAAATAACACACACATACCTGTACCAACCAGCAGCATATACTACTACCAGTAGGCTAGGTGGTGGAACAGGAACCACTTGTTTGAAGTTGTTTGAAAGTTGTCCTGAATATCAATTATAATAAGGCTAAAATTAAGTATACGTAACCAAACAGGAGACGGTGACTCCGCAGATAGCTAAATAAATAAACATAAGAATATAAAGTTACAGGTTTTTGGTAAACTAATTATTTTTCAAAACTAAGCATTCTCTGTGTAGAGCAGAAAGTTTTGCAATTAGTGTGTAATACGACTTTCATTAATGGCAATGAAGCATGGACTTTAATGTGGAGGATTGCTTAGCAGGGAACAGTGGGATACATTTTGGGAATAAACCTTTGCGGTTCTTTTCTCACTGACATATCCCACATAACGATGAAAGAAAAAACAACATTGTTTCTGTCCATTTTTGCATCAGGCATGACATTTTAATTTCTTACTTCTGTACTACTAACTGTATTTGTGACACTTTTTGCTAGTGTTCTCATGTACCACTGAATGTGCCTGCAAAATTATATCATTGCATGACGTGTAGTTCAGGGTGTAAAACTTCAAAAACATTGAGATGGGCAAAGAATTGACACATCATGCATGATGCTTAAATTTATTATTACTAACTTGCTTAAACAAATTTGACGGAGTTTGGGAAGGAGAGCCCTGAGAAAAAAACAGGCTAGTTTAGAAAGTGAGTAGTAAAAGATACAGTACTTAAATGATTCACAGAATGTTATGCAAAAAAAATTGAATTTAGGCTTCAAAGAGAAAGGGAGAACAATTCACTGTCTAGAATACTAGGGGTGGAAGATAGAAAACGAAATAAGTTATTGAAGAATTAAATTTTCACTCTGCAGCGGAGTGTGCGCTGAGAAGAAACTTCCTGGAAGATTAAAACTGTGTGTCGGATCGAGACTCGAACTCGGGACCTGTGCCTTTAATCTGCAAGGAAGTTTCATATTGGCGCACACTCCGCTACAGAGTGAAAATTTCATTCTGGAAACATCCCCCAGTTTGTGGCTGTGGCAATATCCTTTCTTCCAGGAGTGCTAGTTCTGCAAGGTTCGTAGGAAATCTTTTGTGAAGTTTGGTAGATAGGAGGCGAGGTACTGGGGGAATTGAAGCTGTGAGGACGGGTCATGAGTCGTGCTTGGATAGCTCAGTCGGTAGAGAACTTGCCCGCGAAAGGCAAAGGTCCCGAGTTAGTCTCAGTCTGGCTCACAGTTTCAATCTGTCAGGAAGTTTTAAATAAGTTATTATTTATAGTCTTCTTTTTGTATAACATGTTACAGACAAGTAAAAATAGAATTGCATTTTGGAATTATCATATTTAAATTTGAATGCTACTGCTATTAAAAGTAATTGTTATTGATAGGGACAGGAAAAATGGTTTTATTTTTTATTCTGGGTAAATTTTGGCAATCTTTTTTACAGATTTTCAATTTTTTTTGTCAAATTCGCTGTTGCTTTATACCAAATTTTGCTAAAATAGATGATTCCAAATTTTGGTGTTGCTTTTTGCCAAATTCGTCACTATTTTCATCATCGCTTCAAAGTTTATATTACAGGGGAAATGAACTGTTATTTTAAGGTTATAAATGAACGTCAGCTTGAGGAGATTAGAAGACAAAATGCAGTTTTAACATTCAGTATTTGTCAGTTTCGCTGAGGTCAGAATTGTAATATTTTTGTATGGCAAAATAACAACTTTTGTGATCTCTTAAAAAGTCGCTGGTTCTGCATAATTTTGATAAAAGCCGATAGTTTCATGTTGTTTTTCACATTATAATTTTTGCGAAATTTTACAGTCCCAAATTGTTGGAAGATACCAATTAAGGTCATAATGGAGCAAAAGAAAAAATAATAAAAGTGCGTGAAAGCGTCAGTTAGCAGAAAATTTGTAGTGTTACCTGTTGTGCGCTTGCATTTGTTGAGAGACTAACTGAACACTAAACAAGGTGACATAGTGATTAAGGCACTGGACTCGCAACATACAGGAATGGTGTTCAAATTCTCATTCCATTCAGTTAGAGTAGTTCAGTCTTCCATATGTTCTTTACTGCTCAATGCCTCAATTATCTGGTGAGTGTTTATCCTTACTCACTTTGTGATGTGGCCCAGTCTGGTACCATATGTTTTGTATTCTAACCTCTATCTATGCTGTTCATCAGTGTATCAATTTGCAATCTGTTGTTCATGATGGTAAAAATATTTGAGATCAACTCTTGGTGAGTGGTTTTGGATGGGGGTGTCAGGCAAAGCCTGATCTTCTGTCTCTTTTATTATGTTGTCACTTGAAATGATTTCACGTATTCTTTTATGTTCTCATTTGTCATGGTGTGAATGCTTTAGTTTTGTGTGGTTTGCCAATGAAATTCAGTGTTCACTGCCTGTGTTGTGGGAGCTGCAACTAGCTGGGCTGCTTTTGCCAGGAAGTTTGGCTCCATTTTTATATGAAATGTGTGTAGGATGCATGTGCATATAGTTGCCAACCTTGTACACCCACCATTGCACTGCTAGTGTAATAATAAATATGTGATGACTTATTTAGTTTCTGACAACCAGATTGTAATTGCCTATTCCTTAAAACATCTGAAATCTAGACAACTGCAGAGCTTAATCTTTTAACTTTAATCAACTAGATCAAATCTATTGAGAAGATCAAAACAAATTACTTACAAAATAGTTACTAAAAATAAACATGAGAGTAAATTCATTCAGCCATCTTGATGACATTGCTTCATTCCAATAAGCTAATACAGGCAACAAAATATGAAGATTTGATTACATAAAAGGTAGCAGCCTCCCTAAGTATGTTGTGTAGTACTGGAGTGATGCCGAGTTGTGTGGAACCACACAGCTACTTCTACTGGAAGTGTATTGTGTTTGTATGTAACAGAGAACTGACAGAATCTCCACACCCCCTCCCCTTTTCAAGGCTCAACTGTCAATCACTTTGTTGTTCTGATCCAGGTAAAGATAAATGTTTGCTCTAACTGTGATGTAATAGCTGTGTAGGGCATAGAAGACAAACATTACAGCATTTAAATAATGGAATAAACACAAAATTACAAAGTATAAGAGATCACATTCAGGACTAGAGAACAAAATGAACACATTGCTTAGATAGTATGAACAAAAATTGTAAGCCCAAAATACTGCATGTATGCCAATCGAGAGAAGGAACAACCTTTGGTGAAACAAAGGAAAACTTGGGAAGACTAACACAGGCAGTATGAAGTAACAGTTATATCATGTAATACAGGAAGAAGGATGATTACACATTCTTATTTGGTTGACTGATACAGGCCTGCTTTGTCGTCAGCCCGTTCTTAGTTTCAGCAACAGACTGTTCATTTGTTACTGGTTTATAAAATTTTAAACCATTTTCCTTAAGAAACACTTTACACCAAAAAATACTCCGCTCCCATGGGCTACATAATTTAATTGTTTTTCTCTTCAAATTGAAACTTAAGTCATTTTAACTTAAAGGTTTTATTTCTCAGAAGAACTGCTTTCCACAGTCACAAAGCTGCCCACAGTTATTGTCGTATTTATTTTAATTATGCCAAACAAATTAAACAGTGGTTACTGCTGTTACTATTTACAGCTTGTCATTGAATATTGATGTTATCAGAGCATTTCATTCAGTTTCCGAATTTGGTGATTGATGAGTCATGTGTCAAAATACATGAATTTTGTGTCAAAAGTGTTTTTTGTTCTTTGTTTCCAAATATAGATAGATAATTTCTTTTTTACATGCAATGGGAAGGAAATTGGAGTGAAAACAAATCCTGTGTGAAGATGGAG
The DNA here is from genome assembly GCF_023897955.1 of Schistocerca gregaria. NCBI lineage: Eukaryota > Metazoa > Arthropoda > Insecta > Orthoptera > Acrididae > Schistocerca > Schistocerca gregaria. The sequence goes on from NC_064920.1 coordinate 554,880,763, forward strand.
CTGTTTAAGGCAGTTGAGGGAATACCGAAGTCAGAGATGGGCATGTATAAATTCTGAAACTGAAACTGCGAGCTCTACACTGTCAACATCAGTTAAAAATAGAGCTCCAGTTAAGAATAATAGAGAAATGCAGTTTGGATGGATCTGAAAAACAGGCTTCATTATAAATACAATCTGTTAAGTATATTGGAATACTATCAGTAAAACATACAAGGTTGGGCAAAAATTTTGAAACACCAAAACAAATGTGTGCTTCAACATAAATGCAGATGCTAGCTAAGTCCGCATGTTGCGCAGTTATATTTGGATATTAACGGCACCGTTCCAGTATCCTCAATTAGTCGGAAGGCATCAGTCATGGTCAGAGTTCTTTTCTGTGTAGTTAAAAGTGCATTGTGTCAAAGATCAGTGAATTTGAATATGGGCAAATTGTTGGTGCTTTTGTGGTTGGTGCTTTCATAACAAAGGTAGCCGAAGTGTTTGGTGTTTCAGGAGGCACAGTATTGAAGATTTATACCACATACAGGGAAAACAAAAAAACTTCATCTGCCAAGTCACAATGCAGACGAAAGTGTGTGTTGATTGTGACAGGCTGTCATTGAAGAGAATTGTGACAAAAATAAGAGGACGGCAACTGCAAAAGTCAGTGCAGAACTGAATGTTTTCCTCACAAACTCTATCAGGTCAAAAACAACATTAATCTAGCTCCATTTGTTGGGAATTGCAGAGTGAACTGGAAATCGATGTATAGGGAATAAAAAAATAAATAAACAGTTGGATGGTGCCTACTGTGTTCACTGACTGGATTCTCAATTTGAATGAGTGATTTTTATGAGAAAAGCATTAACACACAATTATTATTAATAATTGTCATGCATGCCAAAGTATTAAGTAAAAGTCTGTAGCTTACATTTTTCTTCCAAATATCACAATTGTTTACCAATCCAGGGTGGCAACTCTTCTGGAAAACTTGGAATTGCATTTTAACCTCGAAAAATCGGGGAAATCTCAGGTAATTTCAGAAATGTTCCATTCTCTCATGCTAATTTACCATACTCACCAAACCACCATCTTGTTTTGAAAATGATTATTTCATGAAGATTTTGGGAAATTCTGTACTCTATTAAATTGTCCGACAGAATTAATGGATGGATTTGCTACAGTCACATGCACAGTGCTGTTTGACGGAAAAAGAATCTGTCAATGTAGAAGAGTCTTTCAAATTTGGCAAGGAAATAAAGTGTAGTTCCTGTCACCATTAAATCAGAAATGCAGAACATGATGAAAAGCAGGTACAGTCATTAAAATATCCATTCAAATAGTAAAATGGGGAAATTTTGAAAGCATAAATTGTAGAAAGCATTAAGAGAGATTTTCCCAGAAACTAATATTTTAGCAAGAAATCGAAAACTGTATTGTAATAACAAAATCAGAAAATACTATTCTGATGACGTTTATGAATTCAGATACAAATAACAACGGAAGACGTATTCTAACTAAGCCGTGTTATAGGAATCAGTTATTTTTAAGTCACTGGAGCTTCTCACCTGCCACTGAAACACACTTGTTTGCCATGCTAGATACTCATATCTTCCCTAAAAGTGCATTATTAGTATATCCATCTTTCAAATCTGTGGGACCTTAAAACTGAAACAGAACGCACTCCCCCCTCTCTCCCCCTCCCTCTCTCCCCCTCCCTCTCTCCCCCTCCCTCTCTCCCCCTCCCTCTCTCCCCCTCCCTCTCTCCCCCTCCCTCTCTCCCCCTCCCTCTCCCCCCTCCCTCTCCCCCCTCCCTCTCCCCCCTCCCTCTCCCCCCTCCCTCTCCCCCCTCCCTCTCCCCCCTCCCTCTCCCCCCTCCCTCTCCCCCCTCCCTCTCCCCCCTCCCTCTCCCCCCTCCCTCTCCCCCCTCCCTCTCCCCCCTCCCTCTCCCCCCTCCCTCTCCCCCCTCCCTCTCCCCCCTCCCTCTCCCCCCTCCCTCTCCCCCCTCCCTCTCCCCCCTCCCTCTCCCCCCTCCCTCTCCCCCCTCCCTCTCCCCCCTCCCTCTCCCCCCTCCCTCTCCCCCCTCCCTCTCCCCCCTCCCTCTCCCCCCTCCCTCTCCCCCCTCCCTCTCCCCCCTCCCTCTCCCCCCTCCCTCTCCCCCCTCCCTCTCCCCCCTCCCTCTCCCCCCTCCCTCTCCCCCCTCCCTCTCCCCCCTCCCTCTCCCCCCTCCCTCTCCCCCCTCCCTCTCCCCCCCTCCCTCTCCCCCCTCCCTCTCCCCCCTCCCTCTCCCCCCTCCCTCTCCCCCCCTCCCTCTCTCCCCCTCCCTCTCTCCCCCCCATCGCTCCCTCCTCCCCCCTAATCTCCTTGCTCGCTCATCCCCTCTACTCCCTAATCCCCCGGCCCCCCCCCCACTCGGCTCCGTCTCCCCCCTCTCTCCTATATGTGGGTTTTGTTTTGATCATACACAACATTAAAAGTGTTTTAGTTCAAAAACGAGGAAGGATGAATCGCACAGTGCAAGGAGAAACAGATATTTACAATTTCTGGTTACTAGATGTCAGTAAAAAATTTTGGAAGAATGTACACAAACCAGTTGGACCTGCTCTTGATTTCATGGCAACAGAAATGGGCTGCAAGGTAATTAAGATTTCCACTCATCAGTACCAGTACATTCAATTCAAGAAGACAGTGGTACAAATTACAAGTGAAGTTTGCATTTCTAAATTATACTATCCATTTTCAAACAGCAGAAATTGGTTCAGGACATCATTTACCACTTTGGAAGACTGGATTAACTAAATGACACATTGCTGAACATTTGGAAGAAATATGGAAGATTAAGATTTAATTTTCCACCAATTACAAAGTCATTGTAACTGTAGGACACATTTGGATTGTGAAAGAATGGGAAAGAAAATCCACCCTATCATTTTCATAGAACGTATCCCACTATTTGCCTTAAGCAGTGTCGGGAAATCACAAACTATCTAAATGATAAGTAATTTGGGAGAGGAATTCCAGGGAAACCTCCCAAAAATCTTGATCGGGACTTTACTTACTGAGGGCTTTGATACCCAGTTGTCTCAGAAAGCCAGTGCACCACATTGCTTAGTAGCCATTTGGAAGGAAAATTTCATAGGGAGTGCTATTCTTGTGTGTGTGACTACCTGGATACTGAATTTTCTGATACTTGGCATTTCGTAATTAGAAGCCAATTAAAACCACTGGCTATTTAAACCATTGTATTTATATTGCTCCTTTTCTGTCAAGTGCACAAACTTTTGTTCACTCTGGCCTGCTCTCTCCTCCCTCATTCCGAAAAATTATTAACTCCCAAGGAGAGATCCCCAGTGGTGGGATTGACTTTTTAAAACCACCTATGTTAAGAATTGCATTTAAACTAATTAATGGAATAAAAATAATGATCAAAGTCATTTTGATAAAGATTTATAAATATAAATGAATTCCTCTGAGATTCAAAACCACAACCCACTGCTTCTGAAGCCCGTCTTGTATCCATTACACCGTGCAACCAGTGTATGTATTAAAACTTTTTCAATGCTTTTGATTGTCACATAAAATTCTGTGTTCAGTTACCAGGGCCCACCAGGGTGACTGGCTGCAGGGTGTGCACCTGGGACCTTAACTTATGTCACCATATATCTGATTTAAAAAAAAAATAGATTCCACTCCTCTGATAACTCGTTCGCAGAGCAGCAGAAAAGCCATTTCATATGCACTGATTGTGGGACTTGTGACTCTTGTACTTTTGTACTAAGATTTAAATTATATGCAGGCCAAAAATCACTTAAATGTTGATGTAATTTAAGTGGGAAGTAGCACATGAATAAATATATATTTTACTACAATACATACTACAACGCTCAAAAAATGAGTGTGAGGAATGTGAGTAGCTATGGCTGCTGTTTGATTATAGTGGTGTTTGGCTGAAGAGGTCAGTTGCTTTGGTTTCGCTCTTAAGTTACTTTCACACAACCGTATCCTGCGTAAAGATTTTGTTTGCTTATCTGTGGGCAGCACTGTGGTATTTATATGAGATGGCATGTTTGAGCTTCACATGTCAGCCTTTCCCCTTAGTATGTGCGGACACAGAAACTGATGAGTAGGTGGGGAAAACTTGCAAGAAATGTGGAGGAAGTACTTAGGGCTTTAAAAAATGAGTGTCACTACAATTTTTTGTGTTTGCAGGAACAGTTTACGAATAAATGAATAGAGATTATATTACAGGTATTCCCTGCCAATATCTACACTCTTTCCATTGTACTGGCAGTTTTCATTTTTACATAGCAAATTGTTCTTTGGGGGTATCCCAGTGCCACTGGTGGACAACTGTATTATGTTCGTCATTGGTGGTGAGCTGTTTACATTGCATCGTTTAGGGCATAGTCGCTAGAAGCCACATCCGGCAAATATGGGGGATGTGACAGCACAGTTCATTGACAATGGCAATACATGTAGCTGCACGTTGCCATGTTGGGAGGAGGATGCCGTGGCCTCATTTTCCGTGGCGACCTAGTTGAATGTTTCGGCCGATCACTGAACTGTAGTAACAATCACTGTTGAGGAAGATATTAGGAGGGAACTACCCCACCAGCAGTATCTCTACCTGATCCCAGATCACAGTCACCATTTGCTTCTGCACAAATGGTCCCAGCTGTGAGTTCTTGGGATGAGGACTCTAGGTATGCTTCCACTCCATAGACCGGCTTTTATATTCTGGAATCTCGTGGAAGAACCAGAATTAATCAACAATGACCAGATGATCAAAGAACTCCGCTAGATGTGCACTGTGCTGTCGCATCAACCATTCTCATCACCTCACTCACACTTCAGTTTCTGCACCATGGTGAGCGATTGAGCACCCATTGTGCACACACTTTCTTATCTTCAAATCTTCAAGGGCGATGGTACAGAGGGTTCCCCATAGTAGATCTGTTGGCTTCTCTAACTTGTCAAATGTGATTTACCCACACCCCATTATCAAGTAATATGCATTCTAGACATTGTTTGGTTTCTGTGTGACTGCTTTTGCATTTCTCTGCACTGTTCTTGCTGTCTGAGCTACCATATCTGTGACTTGGTGCTGTTTCTCCTTGTACGGCTACTAACCTCTTGTGGATGTCTGAAGCAGTCGCTCTTACCTGCAGAGAAATCACACTGTCCACTATTGCCCATACTTGCCGGTTTCCATGTTGTCTTATCAATAACCACCAGCCTACTCACAAGTCAGAACAAATGCTGCTGCAATTTGTCACCTATGAGAAGCAGAAACTAGCATCTTTACCTTCACGCATGCATCGACCCACATTGTAGACTTTTCTTTCGCAGGAATTATGGGGACATTACCAATCAGTATTAAACGAACTAAATAAGTTCATTTTTGCCCCCTCGTGCTGCAGTCAGGAATTTCTGCTATTGCAGAGCTGTATTGAGTTACTTGTTTTTGTATTTCATCTCTAGCATTCTTCTCCACTCTAATGCTCATTAAAAAAACCTGGTTACCATTGTTACATTAGTTGTTGAATAACTTGAAAAATACAGAGATCTTTTCACTGTTGTTTGTCCTTCAGGTCCAGGAGCTAGAAATACAACCATTCCAGGTATATTGGGAGCAGGATTACCAAAACTGACTTCTGAACAACAAGATGCAGTAACTCGAGCAAAAAAATATGCTATGGAACAGAGTATAAAGATGGTACTCATGAAACAAACTCTCGCCCACCAGCAAATGGTAAGTATAAAAAGGGAGTTCAACATGACATTCGTTAACAAGAAGGCTGGAACAGTTGTTATATTTAATGCATCTTATTACCAAGAACAATACAATCTAAATACTTGGGATACATTGTTTGTTAAGGTGCTGCATTAGAAACTATTTTTAAGGATAAAGAGAAAAAGAAGTATTATTTAAATAAAAGTAAAGTTTTATAATAACACTTTTAAATTGGACTAGACAGTATAAAATAATTTCTCCTAGCCCATTGAGATTCCTAGCCCCATCCACACTCCTGAAAATTTTTTATTGTGAGTTTTTAATAGCCATGGAAGTGCTTTATTTATAATTTAATTTATAATTTAATTTATAATAAAAAAGGTGCAATGAATACAGTAGATAAGTTACTTGAACTATTAATGCATCAGTTTTGTATTGCATGTGCCCAACATTTGATGAGATTATAGAGAGAAGTGTTAAATTCCAAGTTTATTTTCATACCTTTTCAGCTGATCATATCTGAAATAGAATAATGTTATACCAATTTACTAATAAAATATCAGTCAGTTTCATTTCTATTTCCCTAAGAAATAAAATAAAGAAACAATGGATGTCACATAATCTCCCCCTCAGCCTGTCTGTCTGCAATTTTATCCTACCTGTAAAACATACTGGTCATGCAGATGTCTGGGCATTAGTAATGTTTTTCAGGCCTCTCCTATCGAACAGACTGACAAAGTGAGTTAATATTGAATTGTCATCCAGGTCTGAGCCAGGTTTAAGATTTCAAGTCTTCTCTCTCTCTCTCTCTCTCTCTCTCTCTCTCTCTCTCTCTCTCTCACACACACACACACACACACACACACACACACACACACACACACATTGGGAAATTACTTTAAAATCATGTGTAGAATTTGTTTGGGACAGACAAACAGGAAAGAAATCTAATAAAAGTGTCATTGTTTTCAATCCTATGGCTGGATTGCTCTCCACACTACTATATCTTGTGCAAGCCTCTTCAGCCCTCTGTAGAACTACTACACCCACATAAATTTGAACCTGTTTACTGCACTAGTCTCTTGGATTCCCTTTACAGTTTTTTTCCCCCCCACACCTACTCCAATACTAAATTGATGTTTCATATTGTATCATATCAACCAATCTCTTCTCTCATTCAAGTTGTGGAATAAATTTTTTTTCTCCAATTCAATTCAGTACATCATCATTTCTTATTCAATCTACGCATCTAACATTCAGCAGTCTCCTGTAGCACCACATTTCAAAAGCCTTTTTTCTGTTCTTGTCTGAACTGCTTATTGTCCACTTTTCATTTCTGCACAAGGCTACAGTCAGACGAGTGTCTTCACAAAGACTTAATAATATTTAAATTTGATATCAACACATTTCTCTTCTTCAGAAATGCTATTCTTGCTATTTGCCAGTCTAATTTCATATCTTCCCTGCTTCAGACATTATCAATTACTTTATTGCCAAAACAGCAAAACTTGGCTACTTTTAGTATCGTATTTTCTAATCTGGTTCTCTCAGCAACACTTATTTTAACTAGACTACATTCCATAATCCTCATTTTATTTTTATTAGTGTTCATTTGGTATCCTCTAAAGACACTCTCCATTCCATTCTACTGCACTTAAAGCCCTTTGTTCAACCTCAAAAATTTTCTTTCTTCTTCCTGAACTGTAATTCCTTCTCCGAATTTTTCTTTGGCTTTCTTTTGTGCTTGCTCAGTATACAGATTGAAGTACATCAGGAATAAGCTACAGTCCTGTCTCACTCCCTTCTCAAACCACTGCTTCCCATTCAGGCTCTTTGACTCTTTCTAACTGCTGTCTCTGTGCTAATTGTTTATAGTCTTCTGCTCCCTATATTTTACTCCTGCTTCCTTCAGAATTTGAAAGTGTGTATCCCGTTATTATTATAAAAAGCTTCCTCTGAGTCTACAGAAGTTATGAATGTAGTCATGTCTTTCTCAAATGTATCTTTTAAGATAAGCCGTAATGTCAGTATTGATCTTGCCCGAATTTAGTTTCTGTCAATATTTTCCAATCAATTCTTATTAAATTGATAGTTCAGTGGTATACACACTTGTCAGCACCTTTCTTTGGAATTGAAATTACTACATTATTTCTGAAGTCTCAGGGTCTTTCTACTGCCTCGTAAACATAGTGAAATGACATTTTGTACTCCAGAGGCCTAGTTTCGGCTTAGGTCTTAGCAATGTTCTGTCAGATTCGTCTTACAGTATCATATCTCCCATCTCATCTTCATCTACTTTCTCTTCTCTTTCTATAACATTTGTTTCTCTTGTACAGCTCCTGTATACACTCCTTCAGTCTTCCAGTTTCCCCTTTACTTAATTCAGATTTTCCATCCGGGCTCTTGATAATCATTCAGCTGCATCTCCTTTCTCCAAAGGCCTCCTTAATTTTGCTGTACGTGGCATCTATCTTTCCTAAGGTTGTACATGTTTCTATAGATTTACATTTGCGCTCTAGCTACTCCTGCTTAGCTATTTTGTATTTGCCTTCGGTCTCATTTTTTAAACATTTGTATTCCTTTTTGCCTGCTTCATTTAATGCATTTCTATATTTTCTCCTTTTGTCACTAAATGTCGTATATCCTGTGATATCCAAGGATTTCTCTCTCTCTCTCTCTCCCCCCCTCCCTCCCCACCTCTCTCTCCCCCCCTCCCTCCCCACCTCTCTCTCCCCCCCTCCCTCCCCACCTCTCTCTCCCCCCCTCCCTCCCCACCTCTCTCTCTCTCCCCCTCCCTCCCCACCTCTCTCTCTCTCCCCCTCCCTCCCCACCTCTCTCTCTCCCCCTCCCTCCCCACCTCTCTCTCTCCCCCTCCCTCCCCACCTCTCTCTCTCCCCCTCCCTCCCCACCTCTCTCTCTCCCCCTCCCTCCCCACCTCTCTCTCTCTCCCTCCCTCCCTCCCTCCCTCCCCACCTCTCTCTCTCTCCCTCCCTCCCTCCCCACCTCTCTCTCTCCCTCCCTCCCTCCCTCCCCACCTCTCTCTCTCCCTCCCTCCCTCCCCACCTCTCTCTCTCCCTCCCTCCCTCCCTCCCCACCTCTCTCTCTCTCTCCCTCCCTCCCTCCCTCCCCACCTCTCTCTCCCTCCCTCCCTCCCCACCTCTCTCTCTCTCCCTCCCTCCCTCCCCACCTCTCTCTCTCTCTCCCTCCCTCCCTCCCCACCTCTCTCCCTCCCTCCCTCCCTCCCTCCCCACCTCTCTCTCTCTCCCTCCCTCCCTCCCTCCCTCCCTCCCCACCTCTCTCTCTCTCCCTCCCTCCCCACCTCTCTCTCTCTCCCTCCCTCCCCACCTCTCTCTCTCTCCCTCCCTCCCCACCTCTCTCTCTCTCCCTCCCTCCCCACCTCTCTCTCTCCCTCCCTCCCCACCTCTCTCTCTCTCCCTCCCTCCCTCCCCACCTCTCTCTCTCTCCCTCCCTCCCCACCTCTCTCTCTCTCCCTCCCTCCCTCCCCACCTCTCTCTCTCTCTCCCTCCCTCCCTCCCTCCCCACCTCTCTCTCTCTCTCCCTCCCTCCCTCCCTCCCCACCTCTCTCTCTCCCCCTCCCTCCCTCCCTCCCCACCTCTCTCTCTCTCCCTCCCTCCCTCCCCACCTCTCTCTCTCTCCCTCCCTCCCTCCCTCCCCACCTCTCTCTCTCTCTCCCTCCCTCCCTCCCTCCCCACCTCTCTCTCTCCCTCCCTCCCTCCCTCCCCACCTCTCTCTCTCTCTCCCTCCCTCCCTCCCTCCCCACCTCTCTCTCTCCCTCCCTCCCTCCCTCCCCACCTCTCTCTCCCTCCCTCCCTCCCTCCCCACCTCTCTCTCCCTCCCTCCCTCCCTCCCCACCTCTCTCTCCCTCCCTCCCTCCCTCCCCACCTCTCTCTCCCTCCCTCCCTCCCCACCTCTCTCTCCCTCCCTCCCTCCCTCCCTCCCCACCTCTCTCTCCCTCCCTCCCTCCCCACCTCTCTCTCCCTCCCTCCCTCCCCACCTCTCTCTCCCTCCCTCCCTCCCCACCTCTCTCTCCCTCCCTCCCTCCCCACCTCTCTCTCCCTCCCTCCCTCCCTACCTCTCTCTCCCTCCCTCCCTCCCCACCTCTCTCTCCCTCCCTCCCTCCCCACCTCTCTCTCCCTCCCTCCCTCCCTACCTCTCTCTCCCTCCCTCCTCCCCTCCCTCCCTCCCCACCTCTCCCTCCCCACCTCTCCCTCCCCACCTCTCTCTCCCCACCTCCCTCCCTCCCCACCTCTCCCTCCCCACCTCCCTCCCTCCCCACCTCCCTCCCTCCCCACCTCCCTCCCTCCCCACCTCTCCCTCCCCACCTCTCCCTCCCCACCTCTCCCTCCCCACCTCTCCCTCCCCACCTCTCCCTCCCCACCTCTCCCTCCCCACCTCTCCCTCCCCACCTCTCCCTCCCCACCTCTCCCTCCCCACCTCTCCCTCCCCACCTCTCTCCCTCCCCACCTCTCTCCCTCCCCACCTCTCTCCCTCCCCACCTCTCTCCCTCCCCACCTCTCTCCCTCCCCACCTCTCTCCCTCCCCACCTCTCTCCCTCCCCACCTCTCTCCCTCCCCACCTCTCTCCCTCCCCACCTCTCTCCCTCCCCACCTCTCTCCCTCCCCACCTCTCTCCCTCCCCACCTCTCTCCCTCCCCACCTCCCTCCCTCCCTCCCCACCCACCTCCCTCTCCCTGCCCCCTACAACCTCTTCTTTAATGTTAATGTCATGAGTTGTATAAGTCTGCAGCACATTTTTAAAGTGTTATGTTTTCCCTTTCTTTAAAGTGTAATGGCAGTTTGTTAAAAACAATTAATTTCTACCCCTTTTTTTCCAGCAAGCAAAATCATTCCAGCGTCATCAAGCTTTGGCCCTTATGTGCAGGTCAGTGATCGAATATTTGTTGTAATGATCAAAATATAAAAATTTATTTCAATCGTAAACATTGCTGATCATTGTAGGTCTGTGAAGAAAGTCAGTGTTCATATTAGAAAGGGTGGCAGAAAATTTTAATATGCATGCCTGGCTTGGTTACACATGTGTTCACATAATTGTATGTGGTTTAATTGTCCAATTTTCCATTTAGCATATTTTCTGGAGTATAGATTTATTAAATAATGTTAAAGATGAGCATGCACATGAGTAGTAGATTATGTTGAACATTACTATTGGGTACTATAGATGACAAATGGTGCTTTCTCTTTTATGATCTCTATTTAAAATTACTGTGAAAATAGTTCTGGGATTAAGATCAGTAACTTGATTTCAAAACGTAATTGGACTGAAATTTAATGTTCATTTTAATCCATTAATGGGTTCTTCAGAAATCATAATCTCATTGCACAAAAAGTTAACTCTTGTTGAATTAAATCAGTTTTGTCTCAGTCATGTTGTTGGATCTTTGTTAAACTTGTGATGTGCAATTTGGGACAGTAGATGTTAACCTGAAGTCTGGAATGTTTGCATTTGTACAGTGCATACTTGACCCCTCATAATCATTAGTTTGTTCGTGTGATAGGATGGAGGATGGATGGGGGAAGGCTAGTTTCTTAAGGAACTATTTGTTATCTCATTATTGTAAAACTTTGTCGTACTGACCAAGAAGACTGACTCATACACCAAATATAGATATGAAGAGGTGGGAAGACCACTCCAGTGAGATACTGAACAAACGAGGAATCCAAACACCCCCAAAGAGAAAGAGAAACAACATCAAACAAAGGAAAAGACTGTATGTGAACCTCTAAATGAAGAAGATGGAAAAGAAGTAATAAAAACACTGAAGAACAAGAAAGCAGCAGGACCCAATAATGTATATAATGAACACATACAAAATGCGAAAGCTGGACTATAGGTTTCTCTGTCATGGGAGTTTCATAGATTAGGAAGTTGTATTACAGTGTCATTGGACTACATGGATCAAACTAGTCAACAAATGCATGGAACTTGGAAGAATTCCAACCCAATGGAGACACTTCATAATAAAAGTTCTCTACAAATGTAGAGGAGACCCAACGGACACAAATAAGTACAGTGGCATAACCCTAGAAAATGCTCAGTTGAAGATGTTCTCAAAGATAATAACACAAAAAATATGTGTGGGTAGTCACCTTCCAGAATCACAAATGGGCTTCAGATCTGGAAGATCAACACTAACAGCAGTCAGGCTGCTTTTAAACAACATCAACGAAGCTCTACAAAAGAAACAAATGTTCTACACAGTGTTCATAGACATTACCAAAGCCTTTGACTTACTGGAAAGAGATCCCATAGTCCGAAAACTGGAAAAAAACAATAGTCTACGGGCAAGAATACTCAAGTCAATCCTCGAATACAACTTAATCACAATATCGGACAACTTCTCTTTTTCGAATCTCATTTTGCAATAGAACGGAGTCTTACAGGGTGACCCAGTGAGCCCTTTGCTGCACATTGTTGCAATTGAAGAAGTACTGCGAATTGGAGAAAATGAAGAAGATCTATACTTACATGCATATGCCAATGACATAGATGAAGCATCAACAGACATACAGAAGCTGCAGAAAATCACGTAGAAAATTGATAAATGGTGCAGTGAACACAAACTACATATAAACATACCAAAGATCGAAATGGTGATTTTCAGAAAGGAGGCAAAACACCCAAGAATGCGGAAATCAACATCAGAGGACAAAAAAATAAAAATCTAATCAGACTTTAAATACCTAGGAATGACATTCCAACCAACAGCCAAATGCTTCACAAAACATACAAAAGAACGTGCAGCCCAAGCAATAATAGCAGTACAGGACATCAAAAACATCCACCAACTCAGTCTAGAAATGGCCTACTGGTTGGAGGTTATATGGGACCACTTGACAGAAAAAATCTAGAAACACTAGAAAAGGTAAAATCAGCATATCTAAAAAGAGTACTAGGTCTCGCAAAGACAAGATGATCTAGATTAGTGTACCTGCTACCGAGAGACACATTCCTAATTGAATACATCAAACTTTGATATATGGTGCCACACACCAAGGTTTCCAGAAATCAACTGAAGATCATGGAAGATAAACAAGAAAAAGTATGACCGGAGTTCTTAGGCATCGAAGCAATGATGAGCTACTCATTGACGGCACCAAACTTTGAACTGCGACGTGACATAACTAGATTATCTTTTCATGGCTTTCATCATCTAATTTGCAAAAAGATAAATTATCACTACCCAACCACAACATGTGTGTGAACTGTGTATCAAAGCCTGTGAACAATATCACATAGAACTGTGCAGTAAAAAAGTGAAATCTGTAAATGAATATGCAGAAACGTAAAATGTTAAGCATAGTAACTGAATTTGGCTATTTGCAATTTTATTAAATAAAATTAATGTAAAACGTTTGTATGAGTAGTGTGATGTGAGATTCTTAGTTCATTTTTATCTAACCTTTTTTATCCATTTTGTACCCATTCACCTGTATTTTATAGTTATCATTTGTATTTCACATATTCTTTAGTAGCTGACAAATTAGATGACCTCACAGCCAGGCAACTAAGTTGGAATTGTTTAGACTCTACTGAGTGCTACAAGCAACATTATAGTTACAGTCTGTATCTTGCAACAGTGTATGTGCTGGTACAAAAATGGCAGCTGCAACATTAAGATATGCATGGATCCCTGTGATGCAGAACTGAGGATACTGTTATATGCACGATAATGAAACGAAGTGCTTCAGGAGAACAATGCAGTTCTATTTTTTATACTAAGGTATTTGCACTATTGCCTGAATAGTTGTAATGGTAAAACCAAATTTGCCGAAATTAATGTGCCTGGAATAAAAACTGAAAAGTAGCAAGTTGTTATCTCAGAGATGTGAAAATTTAATGACAATGAGTCCAATTGAAGTATTTTATGGCGTTCTGTAGTTGCTTTTATTGCAAGGTCTGGAAATTTTAGCCGTTTTTCTTGACAGCATTGTATGTATTCTGTAGTATGTTGTCACTGACTGCACGAAAATGTACTAATTATTATTAAATTGAAATAAGTTGTCATTGTGTTGTTCGAAATGTGCAGAAATTATTTGCTGCACAAAAGGTGGTTATTATGTGTGAAGTTGACACCTTCATGTCATAAGGAACAGCTTAAACAATTGACAACATTAACTACAGCCTGTTACATTTATTCATTGCTGAATCGAGTGTTCAATAAGCCATTCGAATTACACTGTAACTGTGATACTCACAGGTACAGTACAGACAGTGAAATATACGGCTCTAAAAAATTTTATATAGAGTGTATGGCAACAGGAATATTCTTGGTCAGAAATAAGTGATTGCGACCTGAAGAATGTTTACCTTCATTTACAATACATATTTCTTTCAATAAAGGTGTGCAACTGTTAGTCATTTGACACATTCCATACCATATTTGGTGTTAATATGATCCGTGGAACTTATAAATAATAGTGTGTATGTATTTATTCCAGAGTTTATGTTGGGAGTATCAGTTTTGAATTGAAAGAAGATACGATAAGGCAGGCATTTCTGCCATTTGGCCCAATAAAATCTATAAACATGTCGTGGGATCCAGTAACTCAGAAGCATAAAGGATTTGCTTTTGTTGAATATGACATACCAGAAGCAGCCCAGCTGTCATTGGAGCAAATGAATGGTGTGATGATCGGTGGCCGGAACATCAAGGTAGAAGTTCCTTATCCGTGGTTTGCTATACAGTTGGACTACAGGTTTCTCTGTCATGGGAGTTTCATAGATTAGGAAGTTGTATTGCAGTGTCATTCTCCTCCTTTCTAATAGTACATTTTGTATCATTGCTGTACTTGTTTATTTCCAGCATAACTGAATAACCACGTTGCCAAATTTATTTGGATGACTTAGAGTGGATATGTTTTACTGATAACTAGCATCATTTTGGGGGTTTAGGGTCACTGAGGAGAGATAAGAGGGTCTTCATAATAAATCTCTGTTTATGCTTTATACTCTATAATCAGATTGTTTTAAAATTATACTGTCTAGCGACTAATTGTAGAACTTAAATGAAAGCTGTTATTTTGATTAATAGATCTAATAACTGCATGATTTTCTTTGGTTATAATTATGAACTACTATATACTTCATGAAATGTTTTAACAAATTGGGGTGGCAAGGAAGTAAAACAGGACTTGTTTTTCATCCGAACACTGAATATAAATAATCATCTTCTGAAATATTGCAGATATTGACAGTTTTGTTTATTGAACATGAAGAGTACTGTAGGGTCAGAGTCCGGAACTCATTACTCTGTTTGCCACCTGTACTCACTGTTTTGTCACAGATTACTGGCTGACAATATTTTTAAGTGTGACTCTTGCATTAATGGTGTAGTGTATGCTATATCATGTGTTATGGACACCATTATGCTTTTAACACTTCACCAAATACAAAAAAAATTGTTAATTATCTTTAAAAGAACCTACTGATAACTACAAGTGACTTATGGACTTCCCAGTAGCATGCCGTTGTTTATCACAGAGAGAAAAAATTGAGTTTGTATGGAGGACACACAAATAAGTTATATTGATTGAGCCAAGATTTGTTGGATCATTTGCTTTGCCTGTTCATAATAAACGTAGAAGTGGCCCAGTTAGCTGAAATTTTTCTGACCTGAATGTTAAAATATTTGC
Organism: Schistocerca gregaria; assembly: GCF_023897955.1. NCBI lineage: Eukaryota > Metazoa > Arthropoda > Insecta > Orthoptera > Acrididae > Schistocerca > Schistocerca gregaria. Next base: position 554,896,150 of record NC_064920.1, read on the forward strand.
AATTAATAAATAAATTTGGGTAGACAGCTACTTGCGAAGACATGGAGTGATTGAGGTGCTTGCAAAAACAGGAAAATTACTTAGCTTTTAAAGCCATACACTGCATAAACACGGGCACATTCCCCCCTCCCCACCTACTCTGTCTCTCTCCCTCTCCCTCTCTCCCCCTCCCCCCCCCCAGCCATGTCTCCCTCCCTCCACAACTAGACACTGTCCAAAGGTACTGTGTGTGTGTGTG